>NW_017306455.1:786945-791234 GCF_000935625.1 Nanorana parkeri
TTAATTGCAGAAACCAGGAGCCATGGTGTGTCTGTGGGCAATCTTCAGACATCTCCTGGCCTGACCGATCAGTGAGATAATGGATTATTACTGGATAATGGTGATATAAGGCCGATGCCATAGACATGTGAACTTGCACGCTTCACCAACAGCGTTGCCCATATTCATAACATTTGTTCTACATGGATCCTGCAATGTTTTGGTCTTCTGACTGCTGTGTCATGTCAATTGGTGGCCTTGCTTACTGTTTTATTGCTGAATGCATAGAGAAGAGAACTTGTTCACCATCTTGTCCAAAGGCCCTTCTATACACTGCCATGCTCTCCAAAGGCCCTTCTATACACTGCCATGCTCTCCAAAGGCCCTTCTATACACTGCCATGCTCTCCAAAGGCCCTTCTATACACTGCCATGCTCTCCAAAGGCCCTTCTATACACTGCCATGCTCTCCACTAGCCCTTCTATACACTGCCATGCTCTCCACTAGCCCTTCTATACACTGCCATGCTCTCCATATTCTATTCTGCCATGCTGTACACTAGATCTACTATATGCCCTCCACCAGCCCTATTATATTCTGCCATGCCGCCCGCCAGCCCTTCCATTCGGCGCCATGCCGCCCGCCCTTCCATGCGGTGCCATGCCGTCCGCCAGCCCTATTTCCTATTGCCATGCCGTCCACCAGCCCTTTCTTGTACTGCCATGCTGTCCTACTGTTTCACCAATTTTGTCATTTCTGAAACTCATGAACAAAGAAATGGTGGTATGTTGGTCAAATCTGCTGCAAATATTGGCTTGTCTGTGTCTGGCATTCCCTTTTTAGTACATTTTCACTCAGGGATGGGAGCTTGTTGATGAGTTCTTATATGGAGCAGCAATATTGTGCAATGTGCATTATCCCACCAACCAGACCTCGCCTTTTATCCTTTTATAGCAGTCGGAACAATGAAAGATGAATGCTGATTGGCTGCTGTGGGTTTCTGCAGATTGCCCTTCTACTTTAGTTATAGTCACATAATAAAACAAAGCGGATCTTATTGTTGCATTTAAAACAATGACAAGTTTATGCACCTTGTGGATTTGCCTGAAACCGATGCAGACAAAACGATGGATGAATTGATGTAAAATAGATCTATTTTAATATAATTCAGCAATCAAATCTGCTAATTGATGAAAGCGTGATCTATAATAATGATTTTCTATATCCTGCTGCTTTTTCTTGTATGATTGGGCAGATGTGGATAAACCCCTACAGCTGGAAATCTGTTTACGCTCAGCAATGAAAGTCCTTTGTGTTGTCACTTTCCAGCCTCCAGTCTTCTGATCATATGCTATTAATATTATATATATGCTTTCCCGCTAACATCATGACACCCCAAGCCATCATCCACCATATGGACTTCTCCAAATCGCCATTGTTATAAAATTCCTCCAAAAGCCCTCCATTATTCTTCCCTCTCCATTATTCTTCCCTCTCCACATCAATAATGATTCATCAGAGCAATATTCCTCCTCCATTCCACATCAGCAAAAAAAAAAAGGCTCGCGGTGCATTGTGTGAACACCGGCTTTGTGTATAGTGTCATTCCCACATGAAAACACTGACATTCCGTCCATCTGACAAAAACCTTGGAGATCCTTTCACCGCAGACGCTCAGGCCAATGTAGTCATCCACCAGCCGCAGCAGCAGCAGAAAGGGAATCTGTAACAAAGCCAAGCTTGCAGTTGGTGTTCAGGGCCTGTTATCGCCAAGCGTATTGTCGTGTTTATAGCGCCCTTCACAAAGATGGCGTTTTCAATCCTTAATATATACGTGACCCCAAAAATCTAATTTTGAACTTGCTATCATTTGAAAATTGATTTTCGGCGGATTTAATTGAAATAACACCTAAATGTGATGCTGCCACAAGGGTCCTTGTTCAGTGACTTCCTGTTATCAGGTGACAACACTCTGTGTCCAAGCTGTGCTCCTGCATCCTCCTGTCACATGTGCTTTCTTGGAGACTTTCGGGCTGGCCATAGACGTGTATATTTCTCCCATTCAGCCCCCCCCCCCAGGGCTGAACAAGAGAAGTCACTCAATACGCCATCCACGCTAAACAGCATGGAAGTTGTATTGAGACCCGCAGATTCCTGAATTACCCCAACAGCAACTACATCTGATAGGACACAGTCGCTGCTCGGCTGACAATTTTCCATCCTTTGATTATGACATTATAATTTATTGACAGGGCCAACCACTGCTCAGATTACGGTTGATTCGGCAGGGAAAGGCCTAAATAAGAGCAGTATATGGCTAGCTCGAGCAGCCATATCAATGTGCAGACATATTCCACCATTGTCAATGGCAACTTGATCAATGGCATGTAACTACCATTGGAGGGTATGTAGTGGCAAATAGCTGGAGGGAATCAGCCCTGAGAGGCAAAAAAGGATGAAAGCAGTGTTTTCTAAAGGACAATGAAAAGCGATGGCAACGCATGCAGAAAGCAAGAAGTGGACAATGCATGCAAAAATCATATAAAAGATGCTAAACGCACCCCACAATAATAAATAAAATAAAAAAGAGCATAGCACAACACACAGAACTGTAAATGAGCCTCATAGATGTCAAAATTCCGAGTGAATTGATAGAATACAATATTAAATTATCACATTTTAAATTATCACATTTCAAAACCTTCCTTTTATATCCCACAAGGTTAAAGGCAATCCACCAAGATGGAAATATGAGCTGCCATTGCTGACTTGCTTTTGGAAGTGCGGGTACCAAGGCTGCCATGTTTTGCTTGCTATTTTCCGAGCCAACTAACCTGGAACAGGCCTGTGCATATCAGTGTCAGGACGCGTAAGGCTGCCCATAGACTTGGGTGGTCTATTTATAAACAATTTTCAGGGTCCTGTGAATATCTGTGAACGTTTGGTTTGGGTGAATAATGCCAAAACAAACATTAGAAACAACATATATTGAGAGTTTGAATGTATTGTGATGTAATACTAAATTTTGGCCACTAGATGGAGCCGAGCATTGGGACTGGAAAATGATAATTATATATAAATAAGAACATTCCTTTTTGCCATTATTCACCCAAAATGAATGTTTGCAGATATTCACAGGGCAAAGGGCTCTCGGAATTTGTTTATAAATCAACCACTTTTTTTTTTTCTAGTTTAGCCCTGCTTGATTCCTCTAGCCATGAATGAAGGAATCTCCCCTGCCTTGCTGTTATATTCTGACTTTTTTTTTCTCTGGTGCAAGATAGAGAATCTAGCAAATAATCTGTTTGCCATGTAGAACAGAAGCAAATTTCCTTTCCTGTAGTGAGCATTGTATTGGTAGAATATGATGATACAGCAGCCAATCGGATGCCTGCTTTCATTTTCATTGTCTCTTTCCGTGACAGCCGGGGTTGCTGTAGTTCAGTTCGCACTTGTTATTCTATTGATGGCAATGACAAGGGATACTCTTAGATGGAATTGCAAGTGTGAGCTGAGCAACAAAAAAAAAAACCCCATGGCCGGCTGTCTTGTAAACATCACACAAAATGAAAGCAGGGATCTGATTGGCTGCCATAAGTATCATCCTTATTTCCACTGATATAAGGATCTGGCATCTGTACATTTATACTACAGAACACATTTTGTGATTACACGTGGGACTATGAAAGGGAACAGAATCAGCCGTGCACGGCAGCCAATCGGTTTTTGGCTTGAAGCTGATTGGTTGCCATGCACAGCTTCTACAGATTCTGTCTACTCCAGTTTTAATAACCCCCCATGGGCAGCAAAACCCCAAATAGCCTCAACAGAATGCATATTTCAGCATCTTTCTTTTAGATGAAAGGCCAAATTGCTGGGTAATCAGACTCCGCAACACAAATTTGATTACAGTACTCGTGTTGTTAGTGTAATGTCGTTAAATATTATCGGTTTAGTAATAAACTACTAATCTGTTTTGTAGCATCAGCCAAGTGTTTGTAATACAAAATGATCTAATACAAATAGATCTTGTCCTACAAAAGTGTATTTCATTAAACATATTGTGATGATCCGCATACCCTTCTACATGCTGAGTGCTGTATGTTTAATGAACATCATGCACAGCTAACACTCTATGTATTCAATATTTACACCAAGCCGGGCATTTCCCCCCCGAGATCTGTCCCATTATCCTGGAATAGGGCCAGGGACAGGTAAGATCGATGTCCAATCGCTTATGGGGCACCACTGGCATTTCATAGCACATTCCCGCATAAGAAGAAAGCACAATACATACAGTTATACAATCA
>NW_017306455.1:791339-818526 GCF_000935625.1 Nanorana parkeri
TTCTCCGTGTTTACAAAAAGCAAAGTGACACGCCAACATGATTTTGAGAGACTCTTTGTTACTCTTGAGACTCTTTGGGATGGGGCGACCTACATTATGGAAGACGTGGAATCGCCATAGACTCAATTATGTGGTTCTTGGAATGGAAAGAATTTTAATAGTGGGTATCGCCTTTAGAAGTCTAGGAAGCATTACTATAATTAGGTAATATATGTACAACCCAATTACTTGAATCTCATATGAGCTTTAGCATGTTAACGTTATCCCAAAAGTAATTTTTAATTCTGCAGCTTTAATGAAAATAATACCTGGTGATCCCGCCATGAAGGTCTTTGTCCAGCTTCTTCCTGTTTAAAGACCACACTGACCACACTCTGCTTCTGTTTCCTAATCGTGATCCTGTGTGGTTGCCCTGTCACACTGACTTCTGATGGAGACTACAAGCGGCTATTTCGACACACATTACACGGGCATGGTCCACTTTTGACACCATCAGGAAACCGGCCCTGACAAATGCCATGCAGTCTTTATGCACCGCATTAAGGGGACGCGGGAGATATGAGTCGGTGAGAGTCAGCCCCGGAGCGTCCTTGCCGCTTCAGTGATGGCCCAGCCTGCACGGCATCAGAAGGGCCCAGGGACCAGCAAAATGTTCTCGTGGTCCACGGACCACTGGTTGGTGACCGCTGCTTTGGAAGACATCATGTACAGTATTCCATTATAGGTGGTTTTTGGGTGTGTAATCCTTGAAGATGGCTTGTCAACCCTCTCTTTCAGTTTTCTAGTGATCATATAGTTGTTTGTACTACTAAGCCCATATGGGTACATGGTGGATGGTGAAGGCGTCCATTTACAGCCTTGAATTATATACAGTATGTTCATGGAGCAGCCATATTTGTTTGATATATACAAGCTTGGATTCTTGCTTATAGGGCTGGATTAACACTTAAGAGTCTGCACACCTACACACAGGATATATGCTGTGCATTGCTAGTCATTCCAAATGGCACCCCCAACACAGACATATAGTATAAAGAAGCCTTTCTCAACTGGGGCACCCTGGTGTACCTTCTGGCTTCCTCAGGAGTGCCTCAAAATTGTGTGTTAGTGGGACTGTTTTGTAAAGGGGGAATGAAGACTAATGTTGAGGGGGCTCCTGATGCAAAATGAAGGGACATTCTGGGTGCCTCGAGATTTTGCATAGTTTTAAAGGGTGCTATGACACAAAAAAAAGTTGAGAAATGCTGGTATAAACCAATGCACTGTCAATGCCCTTTTACCATTCCTCACAGCTGATTGGCTGTAGTCACAGTTCAGCCAAAATGGCTCCTTCGACAAAAGGCAATTTTTTTCAAGCCGCTCGACCTGCGGTTCCAATGGATTTTCAGCTCTGCACCAAATAAACTTTATTTATATGTATTGGAACTGCAGGTAGAGTTCCTTGGTCTGCTTTCTCCGTAAAGTATGTCTAAAGCCGAAACCTATTGTATCATTTTGGATAGAGTCAATGGGGGTTAAACGGATGACGGTGTTTTTTATGTTCTCTAATTAGAGAAATTTCCCATCATTTCCTGTCCTGTAGACTGAACATGAAGTGAGAAGATATATCTCCAATGTGAGAGAAATCCCCACCGAAACAGTTGTCACGGGGATAGGTGCCCCCATTGGAAGGCTTCCCTTCTATTCTTGTTCTGGTGGAAATTTTGGATTTCCCTCATTTTCATTCCCGGTGACATTGGTGATCAGGACAATTAGAGAGTGTGAATATCGATAACGGAGACACCGATTTCAATAACATAATAACCAGACAGAGGTTCTAACCGCTCACCACTCTATTCAGATCTAAGAAGAAAGTTTAGCCTTTAGTCATACTTTAACAATCAGATGAGTAATTCTATTATTTTTTTTGGACACGCATGCACAAACACATGCAATAAGGCCATTACCCATTCTATATTAGGAGAGCTGTAATCACATATTCAAGGCTTTAAAATAGTAATGTCCCCGTCTGAGGATAAGGTTGTGATAACTGCTAATTATTTAGACAGAAGTAAATAGTAATCTCACATCCAAATGGTGACGGCTATAAATACGAAGCCATCAGCTGCGCCCAGATCAGATGCAGCCGGATTACAATCCCGTAGATGGGACAATGGAGACGATGGCAATTTGCAGCTGACTCATTGCAGTTTTCACTCCCAAGCCAGAAGGTTTGTAGGTGTCATCCATTCACATACATAGGAATGCAGACAACCAGACACCGGCCATTCAGGATAGACTGGAGCGTTCCCCATAAACATGCACACACTAGATGTACAATAATGTGATAGAGTTTATCAACCTCTGTTGACGTACAAGCCAAAGCCGCTAAACTAGGTATGGAAAAACTGCACTCCAATGTCTAGCATTGAGAAATATGGTAATTGATGAATCAGATTTCTGCTTAACTACTTATGCAAACTATTTAATAAAGAAGGTGCTTAGATATACAAGTTCTACTTCTTAGGAGTCATATATCAAAGTTAGCCGAGAGCTACATTTGACTCCTGAGGGATTGGTTAGGGACCACTGCTCAAAAATATCTGCCAGGGGCCAAAGTGGGTCCAGCCTCTGCCTCCATCCACAGGTGGGGTACACCTCTGTATAAAATAATGGGGTCTCTCTCTTGTTGCGTTTGGTAGAAATAACATTTACAGTATGTAATATTAGAAAAATGCAGACATCTCCATGGTTGCTTATGGTATACCTCAGAGCTGAACTAATCCCAGTAGACAATGCTTCCTAAAAATTACAGCTGACTGACTGAGGATTTCGCTAATTGTTGTCAATGGATTTGGCTCTTAAAAAAAATCCTGCTGGCTCCTGGATTGGGCAGACTGGCTCCTGAATTGCATATTAATTTGCCCACCCCGTAAGACCTCCATCCTTCTGACACTGAGTCTCTCTAATAAACTAGTTACACCTCCCCATAAAATCAATTTTTATATATCGTATTGGTAGGAATTTGGGGGGAAATACCAGCATGGTAACAAGGGTGAAGCATTGTGCTTGGTTTCTGGATTTGGATTCCACAAGAGACCCAATTTTCATGAAGTGTGTGCGCGTGTGTTTTCTTCTAGGGGTTCCATCTAAAAAAAAAGTTAAGAAGCCTCCACCCAGTTGGCCCTGGTGTGTGTGTGTGTGTGTGTGTGTGTGACTTTGCAGGGACATTACATTTTAAAGTGTATGTCAGGGCAAATACAAAGCAAACATATGCCATACATATCTGCAGTATATTACTTTCTCAAACAATTCATCCCCACACAGCTACCTCCTTATGTATCACTGGCACCTTCCTATTAGATTGTAGGCCTTCTTTACGATCTTGTCTTGAATTGTATTGTGATTGTAATGTCTTCCTTATAGTGTAAAGCGCTGCGCAAACTGTTGGCGCTATATAAATCCTGTATAATAATAATACATGCACATTCCCTGTGCTTTATGTCTTAAAGATCCTGCAAGTGCAGAAAAATACCTGGTGATTTACCAGGAATGTGCTCAGCCCTGTCAACACAAAGCATTTTTGAGTGGTGTCAGCCCTTTCCAGTTTACTTTTGCTAAACTACTTAAATCCACCCCCTGTGCTATTGTCCATGGCATAGAAACCAAATGATCTGTGGTCCAAGATAAAAAAAAAAGAAGTTTACACAGGACCCAGGATAGCTCTAAATAATCATGACGTGATCAACCGGTATTTTTTGCCATTCTCGAAGAGATGTAACAAAACCCTTTCATAGTATATTTAACAGACCAAAAGGTAGCAAATAGGATAGAAGTTTACACAGGACCCAGGATAGCTCTAAATAATCATGACGTGATCAACCGGTATTTTTTGCCATTCTCGAAGAGATGTAACAAAACCCTTTCATAGTATATTTAACAGACCAAAAGGTAGCAAATAGGATAATTTATTGTTGGGGTTTACATGCACTTTAAGGGCCAGTGTGGTGACAGGCTTTGGGCTTGTGGTGAGGACATCAGTTTGAGACGCCTCCCGGATTCTTTAGAATTCATTGACCGGTACATTTTACCTACAGTTGACCTCCTTCTGACCTGATTCATGCAGGTTTTGCATTCCCATAGACTTGTATTGGAATGCAAAGCTTGCTTGCAACAAACAAAAGCTTGGCAACTCAGGGCCAGAGGCTGATGGGACTAATCTGACAAATAAAATGACAATTTAGAAAAATCTCACTTGCAGTATGTTGTATGGTGTCTTTTAGAAATGATTGTTGGGGCTTAGATATGTATTTTCCTTATGCGGTAGGTAGGATGTTTTCTATATATTAGATGTTTGTATCCTCTGATATGTTACTTGGAGAAATAACCAATTGTATCTTTTCAATTTTAGGCTCTCATTCAAGCACTAAAGTCCTGAAATGATACTGGAAATTTGACTCGCCCCTTCAGAAACTTCGCTACCAGACCCAACCAAACCATGGGTACTGTCCTCTCCATATCTCCAAGCTACCGCAAGGGCGGACTGTTTGAAGGCAGCTCATCCAGTGTGGCTCATTACACTGCCGTCCAGAATAGCAAGAATGGAAAATCTCTCAAGAGACATTCCTTCATCTCTGTGTTACCATGGAAGCGACTTGTGGCAGTCTCTTCCAAAAAGAGACAACCGAAAAAGAGTCAGACCAACAATGGTTACCAGAACAACGTCACCCATCTCAATAGCGAGAACCTTAAGAAATCCCTCTCCTGCGCTAACCTGTCGAGCTTCACAAAGGACTCGAAAGATTCAGCTTGCAAGGACCCGGTGTCTTCTGTCACTAAGTCATCTCAGCAGCAGCAAGTGCACTCTTCTCCGAAACGCGTGGTGGTGCAGGCTTCCACCAGTGAACTTCTAAGATGTCTAGGAGAGTTCCTCTGCCGAAGGTGTTATAAGCTGAAGCATCTTTCATCTACAGAGCCTGTGCTATGGCTGAGAAGTGTGGACCGATCTCTACTTCTCCAGGGGTGGCAGGACCAAGGCTTCATCACCCCGGCCAACGTGGTCTTCTTGTATATGCTTTGCCGAGATGTCATTTCTTCAGAGCTGGCCAGTGAGCAAGAATTGCAGGCTTCCTTACTGACCTGTGTCTACCTGTCCTACTCCTACATGGGCAATGAGATCTCTTACCCGCTGAAGCCCTTCCTAGTGGAAAGCTCTAAAGAGGCCTTTTGGGACCGATGCCTGTCTGTCATTGGACTAATGAGCCCCAAGATGCTGCGCATCAACGCTGACCCCCAGTATTTCACTCAGATCTTTGCCGATCTGAAAGCGGAGGGAAGCCAAGAGGACAAGAGCCGGCTGATGATAGGCTTGGATCGGTGAACTTCCATGGACAGTTGGGGCTGGGAGGATGTTGGGGTGTAGAAGATAAGAGAGGATTTCGTGACAGGAGAGTCTGTTCAGAGCAATGCTCTGCTGGTAACTGGTGATATAACCATGACCCCTGGCAGGGTTTAAACACTGGAATTCTGGTTCGATTTTGAAAACTCTTTTCAGGTCCTAACCAGACGAGGTTGTCACATTGTAGTGCTTGCAGGTCTCAAGCAAGAAAAGGTTTACACTGTACAATGTTCTGCAGTCCTCTGTGTGCGGGAATGCTCTGCAGGTCTGAAAATAGGTGGCATTAGTGAGGTTCTGGTGACATGTAAAAAGAGACTTGGACATCACTTGGTTCATTCGATAACCTCCCTCCGTTCCAATGTCTGCGCCTATCTTAAAACAAAAAATCTCTAGCTATCACTCTAATTAACCTGGGAGGTATTGTCCAATCTCATTAACCCTTCACTGGCACAGCTGAGGGGAAAGAAGACCATGTAATGCATGGCAGAATTGCAAATTGTTTTTCTTGCTGGACGTTAACTGCCTTGTGTAGAGACAGAAACAAGTTAACTCTTTCCTAGTTTCCCACCTTTGGAGCTTAATGCAGATACTAGAAGGCCTCTACAGTTCCCCTACCCTATCATTTGAAGCGGTTTTCCGCTGTCAACGTTGTTTACTGCCTTGTATAGGATTGCCAGAGGAGAAACGTTTTTTTGGTTTTCTATCATTGCTGAGATGGGGCATAATATATTCCCCTGCCAAGCTCACTTCTATGTCAGGGCAACAGAAATGAACATTTTGTTTTAAAATAATGCTGCCTAAAACACATGAAGCTAAACAGTCCATGCATTGCGTAGGAAGCAACCCATCGGATGGGAAAAGGAGCGTGGTTGTTACAGATTTTCATGTTCTAGGGCCATGATCTGTACTCGTGCTTCACTACTATTCCAGAACAAGGCTGCCGTCGGGTATTTGGCACCTGACATACATGCTTGTATCAGGCCAGCATCTTACCAAGTAGGAAAGGAAGGGCAAGGATGACAACCCTGGAGCTTGCACCAATAAAAACAAGCCAGCAATGGTGGGTTTCTATTTTTCTGTCCTGTGTGCTCCTTTTAGAGCTCCATCTTGTAGATTGATATCAATCCTAGAAGAGAACCCAATTGATTAAAGACAGCAATTCTGAGGGATGACGGGCAAACATAAGAATATGGCCCCATGTATTTTCTATGAACCAGTGACCTCACTGGAGCAGGAAGAGCAGGAGAGCCTTTTACCAGGTAGTATTACCCATAACTGAAGATTTAAATGTGGAATATTCTATCGGGATTCTGTCCCTAAGTCCCACTATGAGGGGTTTTGTTTTCCAAAATGCCACATTTTTAAACATTTTTTATTGTAATGATACTGTCACAGTTCCAGTTCACCTCTAAGAGTCCATCTGACATTTCGGGGCTCTCCTATTGAACACTTGTTTTTCTGATTGATAGAATATTCTACTTGCATTTACATTTTCAGTTTGGGCAGAAGTTGCTGTTAAGAATACAGTTTCGGTCACGAAGAACCGATGTTTGCCTAAATGATTGCATTTGTAGAGCAGGGGGGTAAAAAAAAAGAGACTTTTTTGTTTTGTATTATAGAACCTTATTTTTTGCACTGAATAACTCACTTAATTGTACACGGCTTAACTCACCTCTTTAGTTCAAGGGCATTGTTACCCATAGGATTGAATTGCAAATTCAACGACATTGTATCTTTATAGATGTCTGAATGAGCAATCTAACCAAGACAAGCGAATGTGTAATTCCTGGGATCAGACGTTCCCTTCTATAAAAAAAAAAAAAATTAGACCATCTACAATAATTTCAAAGGATGAAATGCTAAATGCAGTTAACCATAGCAGCTTACCAAACTCCAGTGAATAGGTCAGTTTGGTGGATGATCAGTTCTGATTGGCTGCAAAGAGTTCAGCAGTAAGACTTCAATTAGTATAGTGTGAGTTCTCATTGGTTGGTTTAGGGGTAGTGCACTTTGCATTCTGTTCTTTCTCCGTTTGATTCTTCCTAAATCTATCCCTCTAATGTGAATATGACTTGTGTTAGTTTACTATTCAAAAGGCAAGAACAGAATTGTATCACTGTGAAATGGCTCAGGGTAGCAGGGTAAGGAAGGAGCATTGGTGACAGCCATTTTGAGCCTTGTACCGGTTAAAGCAGAACTACAACCTCTTATCCTTTTAGCCATCTGATTGCAGTTGCCATGGTGCTGCACATGTGGTTAGTTATGACACCAGCCAGTTGAGGGCTTGAAAGTTTGGTTAAGAGCTGAAATAAGCACATTGGCAACCTTGATAGTAACTATTTTGGGGGACCATTAAATTGGTGGGTCTAGTTCCACTTTAACATCAGAAGGACTGTTCACATAATGGCACTTGCTTGGAGTGAACCCCGTTCTTTTGAATGGTTCAAGTACAAGATAGCGGCTCCATGCTTTGCTTGTTACAGATGTACTTTTGCACACTTGGGTGTGTGCACACGTGTTACTATACTCCTACTGATGTAGTAATCACATGCAGGCAATGATGGCATTAAAATCGGATTGCCTATTGGTAATCTAGCTAAGGACCAAGCAAATTATAGAATACAATGTTTCATTGGGAAACCCCATCAGCTGTAACTGGGATGTTCTTGTTGGGATTCATAGGCTGGGCCGGATGCTTGGCTATCCCACAGATGGTTGTAGTTCTGTTATTTATGGCAGTACCTGCTTTAGTGCCACAGGGCCTCTTATATCAAAGTATTAGATTATATTCTGACGATTCTTCTATTACAGTCATTGTGTTCATATTTGAATCTGTTGTAGGTTATCGGTTAATTAGGTCACAGGCTGGCCTGACAATTGTTTGGGTCCAGTTCCTCCTGCAGCCCCCGTTGCTCCAACAGGGCAAGTACAAAGGGTCTTGTGAATTAAAAAGTGTTATTACTATGAATTGTCACTATATTTTCCCAAAGCCACCAACCAAATTCAAATCTGCTCTGGAAAGTGACAAGTTGGTATCTAAAAGCTGGAATTTTATAGGAGGCTGTGGGGAGCTATTGGTATTGAAGTTTTGATACAAAAATGTTTAGGTAGTGACGAGACTAGTGAGCTGATGCTAATTCTGATAAGCATTGATGTTATCCAAATGACCAGATTGAGGACCTTTTGTTCTTTAGTCAAGTGCCAGCTCGGAGGGCTTGGTGCATAAAAGTCTCTGAGGGAAGAGCATGCAGGCAGCCTTGACGGAGGTAGACTTCTTAATACAAGTGAAATAACTACCATCAAGGTGGGGGAGTTAAGTGACACGTGATTCTATTCCTTTGGTATAAACTCTACCTGCCAATAGCTTTCCCCTTGTAAGAGCTGTTCTCTCCTCCCCCCAGACAGGTGCCCAAGAACGATGAAGGCACCTGTCTGGGCACTCTGTCAGAGAAGATGAGGTTGCAGTGCAGGGCAAGATCCAGTCAGGGGGTAAAAGCTCCCAATGTTGGAAGGGTGGTGGGACTTTGGTAGATGATAGCAGTGTTAGGATGCTGGAGTTATTCCAGCATAGGTATCGGCCTACATGAATTATATATCCTACTCAAATTCCCCACCAACTCACAGCTGACCAAGTAGAAGGAACTGGTTCAACAGCTGATGCCCTGGATGACAACATCCCGGGATGCCAGTTCATAAGCAGTTGAGCCATGTTTTAATCAGTGTAGCTTTAGCTAATAAAGGAAATATTTGATGGGTGACGAGAACTTTTTTTTCCGGGGGGGTGGGGGGGTTGATGCATTAGGGCCACTTACGTCTCATTTCTGAAGATTTTGTCAGGCCAAATGCAGCAGCCTCCACAGTCAGTAGACTCTTGAGTTAAACCACTGCAGTCCTTTAGGACCAGGATCCCATTTTGCCAGACAAGAATGAACCAAGCAAAAAGTTCAGTTCACTGTACGCATTCTCAAGTCTGCTCCCAAATCTTTGCTTTATATGGCTCTCTGGTATTGAATTGGGCAGCCCCCCATTGCACTGGATCATTTCACAGATACCACCACTTTCATTTGCACATATGCCGAGAGCCACTGCAATGATGGTCATTCCCCCAATAACAGCTGTGTACAATATGCCCTCATGAGCAAGAAAAAGATGCACTTTTGTTATGTCATGGGTGCTTGTTCTAGAATAGCCTGCTATGATACATTACCTGTACAATATGTGCCATTAACTCCTTGTTTTCATGATGTGTTCTAGCAGACGAGTTTTATTTCCCTGTTTTTTGTTACATGTACAGTGTTAGAAGAAATTTGTGGAGACCATTTCATTTTGTGTGTTTTGCTGGTAGAATGCAGGTTTCCCTTCCAGGTCCATACGGTGAAGGCTTGTACTTTTTACAAAAGATGACACATTTATGCCTCTCCTCTAACAGAAAAAGAAGTCTGCCAAAGACCCTCTGTAGCCCTCTAGTGGGTGAGGATCTATTAATCCCAATGTGGCTGGAAAGTCTGACTGGGACTTGTGGCTATCTAATCTTAGTGTAATTATTGCTGATAGTGTAACTACTGCCATCCATTCCTATGTGAACATGGAAGGGCAGAGATTGCAAAACTGCAGCTATTTGCTTTCATTCGCTTAGTTGCCTACATCGTTGTTTGTGCCAGGCACTCTTTATTGCTAGCAGCATCTCTGCTGCAGTAGGAATTCTTACTAATAAGAGATGACAGTAGGATTAAGTGGGTGGACCTTGTGCTATGCGTAAATAAAA
Organism: Nanorana parkeri; assembly: GCF_000935625.1. Taxonomy (NCBI): domain Eukaryota; kingdom Metazoa; phylum Chordata; class Amphibia; order Anura; family Dicroglossidae; genus Nanorana; species Nanorana parkeri. The sequence goes on from NW_017306455.1 coordinate 801,482, forward strand.
GTATAGCAAAGGTCCTGAAAGCAGTAAGGGCTCAATTGCATTGTAATAACTTGGTAGCATGAAATTAAAGGGCAGCTTTAAGGAACAAGTGAAGCCAGTGAACTGTACTCCAGAAAACAGAGACTGTGTGGAAATCAGCAAGTTTTACTCTGACTTTTACATGTTCCACAGCAGCCATATTCAAGGCATGTGAGATGGGAACGTCTGCTTCCTCAGATCTCCTCTCTTACGGTGCATCACCAATCACATTTAAGTTGGGTTTAAATTTGATTGGTCGCTGACACTTTTGATACATCATGCAAGTATGAGATTAAGGAGTTTGCTATGGGTGTCCTTGGAAATGTTTCTCTTGCAATATAGACAAGTAAAAGGGGAGCACCAGATTACTGACAAAATCATTTTGGAAAAATACAATTATATATATATATAAATTTTGTGAATGTTTAGTTCTGACTGGAATGCACCTCATTTTGTAATGCACTGCTTTCTGGGTTTAAAAGTGTAAAAACCCTTTAAAATGGGAGCTGCTTCTATTTAAAATCTGGATTGTATATTAGATACAGCTTGAGAGACACAGAATGTTACCTTTCATCTGAGGCTTCCCATACAGGTATTTTGCATTAAGGCAAATTCTCTTTAATATTATGCTACCATGTAGAGCCCTACAGATCATGGTAATATACTAGAAGCGAGACAATGTAACAATGGCCGGCTATATAGGGCCTGCAGTGTCTAGATTATTCTTGAGAAGAGAGGGCCTTTGTGTAAACAGACTCCTTTTGTGCGCAGGCTATGTGACCTGGCATGGTACCTGGACTCTGCCTGTGTAAATATACATAGTTGTAGATAAATATGTATTTTGTGTGACTGAGTGCATGACCGCCGACCATAGCCCACCCATGTACACAGGGTATGCATGTTCCCGTACTGGTATCTGGGCCTGAACATGGCAGTACGGGTGTGGGCGTCAGGTTAATGTACTTGTAGCATCTCCTGGTTTACATGAAGTCGTTGTGTAGTTTGTGTGTGGATGACACTAATGCAAGGTATGGAGGCAATACAGAAACCTTCCAGCTTGTGTCTAACTTTGTGTTTTTATTTATTTTTGTACCGTGAGGATGAAATAAAAAAAACAAAACAATATTCTATATGTGTCACGTCTGTTATTTGCATGGGGTGGGGTGGACTTACTAAAGCTAACCATACACCTATAGATTTTCTATGGTCAGGTGGAAAAAGTGCAACCGATTCCTCCATCTACAATAAAGTGGCTGGATGGAGGAATCTCCCACTGGTCCAAGCTTCAGTATATTGCTAGTCGGCCCCGCTGGCTCTCAAAAAACCTGAACAATGCCTGCATCCAATCAGAGTGTTCAGGTATTTTGAGAACCAGCGGGGCCAACTAGCAAGATACTGAAGCTTGGCCCAGTGGGAGATTCCACACAGTTTTTAGCGTAGAAGGAGGAATCTGTGGCCCTTTTCCCGTCTGACCATAGAAAGTCTGCAGATCATCTATAGGTGTATGGGCAGCTTCATATGCCTTTTGATGGTACATACATTCGATTCTACCTCGAGTCTGGTGTGCACAAAACAAATTTCAAACACTGTCACCAAGCTTGCCAATTTGACCACAAACACAATTTATGAATCTAGATAAATTTTTTTAATTATCCTTTGAAAAGTAGATCTTGTCAAATCGAAAATAAGACAATTATATGGAGGAATCTAAAAGATAGGCAGTTAAAGGCTGGAGAGCCGCGGTTAAAATGGAGCAGTAATTGCTGTATAGTTTAAATGAGGTTCAGGGACTGTCGAGACATTCTGGGGGAACCGGTCCCCGCAATAACAATCCAAGGTATCATCGGCTGTATAAGGCATCGGTATACAAAGATACTCGGTATCATCGTATGGTTTAGGCACATGCACGTTAGTTGGCTGGCACACTCAGGGTAAAGCCAGAACGGTTCTTGTTGAAGTGAGGCTGTGATTGGTTGATTTTGGTTTCCACAGTGACGGCACAGGATTTGCCATGTTGGGTACACTGAACTGGGTGCCCAACGGTAATCTGGAGGGGCCTCTTCTCACTGTAAGGATATAAAAAAAGAGATTTAATATGAAAACTGGCGTTTGAGCAAACATGCCATTTAAAAACCAAAACAAACCTGAAGTTGAAAATAAAGGCATTTTGTATTAAATACAAGTATAACATATTCATCCTCCAAGCAGCAAATACATGTAAATGAAAAGACATTAAAGGACAGCTATACCTTTATGGTTTCTCTATTTCAGGGCTGGACAAATCACACGAGCCAGGTCGCCAATGCACCTTAAATATTACAGCTTGCACCTAACTTTTGAGGTTTTCTCTAGTTCTCGTCAATGGAATGGGTTGCTAAAAAAAACCTGCTGGCTCTCCATATTAATTTGTCCTCCCCTATTGTACCTAAATCCACCATCTCCCCCTACGTCTTCCCCAGCAACTGTGGTTTCCTCCACAGTTTCCTCAAATGTAAATCTGTGCCCTGTGTATACCTCCTATAGGCTTGAATGAGACTCTGTATATATAGCTCCATTCAAGCCTATGGGGACACAGCTGGCACTGCATAGATTTTCATCAGGAGGAACATTGGGTGATTACACAGCACTTGAATGGAGGTAAGTAAGCACCTGCAGAGTGGCTGGATGTATTTAGGTATTGTTAATGAAAAAGTTATATACCCCATTTGAGAAGAGATATTTTGCATTCCTCTAGTACCTAGATGTCTTCATCTAGAAGAACCTTTAGGTCCGGTGTTTAGGTACTGCTGCAGACTGGTTGGCCCTGCCTGCTAGAATCAGCTGGACCTTCCACTTCAGGTAAGACCATATGTCCAATGCCTTAGCACTGGATTGGGCCCCTTGGTCGCAGCTAGTGAGCCAATGACCTGAAACAAGCCTGTGACTTGTGGAAAGTATGAAATCCCATCCTGTATACTTGTTTCAGTTCAGTGACCAGAATAACAGTCCCCAAAATCCACAACTTAAAAACAAAAATCAGTATCTGCAGCTCCATTATGTTCTATCCAAAATCTAAACCTGACGCTACCTAAATCCACATACAGTATAGCCAAAATGTTTTACGTTTCGGACAGAGTAGGAACTGACTAAAACCCCTTTAAAAAAATGTCTCACTGAGGACATTTTCTGAACTTCATGAAGTAAAATGAAATACTCTCAGATGTCACCCAAAAAAAAGTGTCCTCATTTAAAGACTTCCCTTCTAGAATGGTGACAACTCAAAACTAGAGGTGCACCGAAATAGAAATTTAAAAACCGAAACGAAATAGAAAAAAATTGTCAGGCCGAAACCGAAAATGTTGTTTTTTTATTTTAATTTTTTTAAATATTTAATTTAGTAATTTTTTATATTTTATTTAGCTATCTTTATTAAAATATTTTTTATTTCTTAACTTTACTTTTGGGGGCTTTGGGGAAGTATTGGGGGTCTAAACAGACCCCTGATATTTCCCTTTTAAAATAGAAAAAGAGATTGAGAACACAAAGTCCTCAATCTCTTTTTCTGTATCCCCTGTTATCAAGGAACAGGAGTCGTTTTATGAGTGTTCCTGTTCATTGATACTTGAGAATATAGTATGAATACTATAACCACAATTATGAATGAACAGGAGGGGATATAGATCTCGCCCATTCATTCATAATTGAGGATGTAGTAACCATACCATGTCCTCAATTATCTACAAATACTCAGCGATCACTGACGTGGACACAGAAACTCTATTCTAACTCCTCTCGCACTTTGGGAATCAAACCATTTTGGCTTTAGCCGCATTTTAAACCATCACTAGACAACGTAGGCGGTCTACCTCAATTGCCCTCCTCCGTCACAGCATTAAGCTCTCTACCAAATTACAAATGTGCTTTAAGTGCATTTATAAGCTTATGAGACGCAAGGTTATGCGATGTACTGCAAGGAACTCTGTAATTAGGAAAAAGTTGATTGTGCAATGCTGCTGTCAGCTGTAGAAAATGCTTATTAATCGACTGTGGCTGGCTTGCTCTACATTCTGTGACCTAAATACGTTGTGCTTACTCGTCCTCTTCGTAATGACAGATGACACACAGATCCATCAGTAAGGATACTAAGGAAATTTTGACACACCGTTTGTACAATATCCTGTAGCGGTAAAAAGCAGTTAATTACTACCCGCCCCCCCTGTAATCAGCGACCAGAATCAAAGGGAAATGATGGTCACTCTTGAAGGTCAGAAGGAAATGCAGAGTATAAAACACGTTCATTATCTTCCATAGCCTGTGCTTTCCCAACATTTTAAAAGGGAATTCCCATAAAAACCTCCCAAGGAAAGTCATTACAAGGAAGCTATGAGCTAAGCGGTGAAAATCCCTTTTAAGATGGTAAACAAAATTACGACTGACTCTGCCCCACAGTTGCTCATATGTAGAGCTGCAACAGTTATTCGATTAAAATCGACGATGGAAAACGTTGTCAACGTTTTCCATCGTCGATTCATCGGCTAAAATTCAAATTTCCCGCTCGCCGCTGCACGCCGCTTACGAACGCCACTTACGCCTGCCGCTTACGCCACGCCCACGTCGTTTAAGCCGCTCGCGCCTATGCCAGTATACCCGCTCACGCGACGCCGCTTACGCCACGCACACGCTGAGGACATGCGAATGTGGTCAACATTTTACTGAGCGACATTCTTAGACAGCCGTGTCCCCTTCCTATGAAATCTAATTTACTGTTTCAAGATATATTTTATCGCAACATTCCACACATCTACACTGACCCCATAGTTATCACTGCACATACTATGGGGAACATTTGTACAAACCTGCATAGAAAAGAGAAGAGCTGGTGCTTGCAGCAACTTGTGAAGGATTTGTCAATTTTCAAGGTAAGAATACAAATGGAAGCTGATAATCCATTGGTTGTTTTTGGCATTGCCGCTTGCTCCTGTTTACTTATATAGACACTTCAGCACTCACAAGAGCCGATCTGTGTCACGGGGGTCTGGTGATAGTGCTGTAATACAGCGTACATGTGTATAGCACCCAGCTACCCCTTTCTTTCCTTCATAAATATCCCACTTTAGGTCAGCTGGAATAAATACATAATACTCTACCAAAGACGGCTATACCAAGTCTGTCTCTAGTGTTGTTTTCCTATAAAATATTAAAAGATGTCCTGCTTTTTATCCCCAAGAGCTACTCCTGTTAGGAGATATGGACTTGTGTAGCACATGTCTAACAGCTGTTCTATATTAGGTGGGAGGGGGAAATGAGAGGGTGATGGCAGCTGGAGAATTATTTTATAGGAAGATAGAGAGATGTTGAGCAGATTTCTCCTCACAGGCAGGCAGGGACATCATTGGACACCCACCTGCATAAACAGACAGGGGGTGCATTGCATGTATTATCTGCGATAGGACTATTCACCCTGCTGCAACGCACTCCTAAAATCTGCCCATCATGGCAGTAGAGTGGCCTGGATCTCTTCACCACACATGGAAGCTTATAGGCTAGGGACTTGGAAGCTTATAGGCTAGGGACTTGGAAAAGTGCCATTGCTGAGGTAAAAGTCACATGTCACCTTGAGAATACAAACTAAAAATATGGACGCTCTGATAAGCCTGCAGGCACTCTGTGTAACCAAATTAATTAATCGATGTAAATGAGAACCTGTTCTGTGGAAAAGCAACAAGCTTTCTGGGAATTGCCTCTCTATGCACTCCCAGTGATCCTGCCTGCAGTGTATTTCTGGTCAGGAGAAAAAAGATGGAGGAAGAGAGAGAATGTGAGAGGTACAGAAAACGGCAAGAGAGGAGAGAAAGGCTCAGACAGGAATAGGAAGAGCGAGGGAATAGAGAAGGAGGGTAAGAAGAAGGGACATGATAGGAAAAGAGACAAAGGCAGGGGGAAAGATGGCGAGAGAATGACAAGGGAAGCGAGTGAGACAGAGGAAGGGAGAGAGTAGGAGGGATACGACAGATACACTCTAGAGGGGTGTGGAGGAGAAGAGAGGGGGGAACTGAGAGCTAAAAAGAACTTGGATGGCTGCCTGATGCTGACCCTGGTTTTTTTTTCCAGAGCTCATTAAACCCTTCATCCTCATCACTCAACTATTCAGATGCTGAGCCTGTTTCCATGGCAATCAATGAACTCCCAGCTCTAACCCATCATTCCTGAGGACTAAGGATCAGTCAATGGAAGAAAACAAACGGAAACAATACAGTCTGGAAATGTCCCCGGTTCGGTAACAGGCAGTATGTCGTTTACCATCAAATCTTAAGGGCAAAATAACAGTGTACTGGAAAAGCCGATATTGTTTTAAAAATCAGAACCAGTGTTGATCTCCACGTTTAGAATAAAATTACATTTTATTCTAATTGCTCTGCATTGGCTCAATCTGGTTGAATAGGATACAACTGCATAACAATACCACCCTGCCCCTACAGGCAATGAGGCTAGTTCAGTACATACAGGAGTGCCAATGTCCTGACAGCATTTTGCTATGACAGTGTACATGGGTCTAATACTAGCCATTTATCCAGCTCAATGGCAGGCAGCAAAACTGTACAAATGAAAGCTGTCTGACTCTCTTTGTGATATAGTAAATGCATATAGTAATCTCCAAGAGTGATGATGTATGAGATTTAGACATCTCTCTATATACAAATACACAATAGATATAGCTGGTTTGGACCCTAAAACATTGCCCACGGAGCCCTGTGGGGCATTTATAGTTATAGGATCTCCGTATGAATCCTTTTCTTGCCTGGGGAAGTCAAGATGTACATAAGATCAGTATCCAAGACACATTAGGCATGGATGTGCACAATAGTCCTATGTCCCCTTATGCTCCACCCCACCAACCACCTCATTGACCAGCCTGCTACTGAATGGCACATAGACTGGTATCAATCACCCTTACTGCAGAATAATCTGCTGATTTTGGAGGCTCTTCAGATTAGCATGACTCAGGGGGCAGCACTGAACTTGAGCAGAACATCACTACCTAAAGTTTACTAGTGTACCTCAAATACACCTAATGTATTAGGGACCTCACTGGTTTGTTTGTTTTTTGCAGTAAAGTACATATTACTGGGCCTTACTGTAGGTGCAGCCTGTATATAGGAAGGATTGTAATGACCACCACTCCCAGTGTACAGCGGCCTTCATACTCTACCTTAGGGGCTAGGTTTGCTTCAGCCTAGGCCTTAAGAGAAAGACATTTGGATTGGCTACTATGAGCAACAATAACTGTTTTTTCTTCACACATTTCAGAAGACTCATAAAAGTAGCTCAAAATGGCTACTAACACTTTGCTATTACATATGATTTCTACAAGACAGATGCAAAGAAAGAGCAATGACTCAGGTACTAGGATACATTTACCTCTTAAAGTGATTGGCCAGGACTCCAACAACTTCTCCCACATGGCTATCCTGGGCAGATTGTCCAGTAAACTTCATACACACGATAAGGTCTTTCTGGTCCTTGGTATGAAAAATGACCAGCTGGTCTTTCCCATTAGTCACACTGATGCCGGACACCTTGTGGTTGAAAGATAATACAGTCATTTAATACACCCTTTACTACCTCCTCACCACACATAGACAACAGTTGTTACATAGAATATTGTATGTCGGCTCCCTTTGGGCCAAACCTTAATATCACTGGCATGCTATATGTCTTCCATGATCTAATTATAGTTCAGTATATACTCCTTCAGTCACATGACCAGCCGGCACTGAATGTGATCTGACACATACATATCATTTATTACACCGACTGCTATTGTAAACCTCTTTATTAAATCATCTGCACATGAAATGTATGAACAAAACACATTACTTGTGATAATTCCTGGTGACTCAATAGCTATAAATGCTGGAAATAGAATGGATAATTATCTTGAATTAGTTATATAGAATGGATAATCATCTTCAAATCATAGAACCTTGGCTGGGTAATGTGATATACAAAAAAAGAAAGCAGGCTATAGCATTGACTGGCTTGTTAAACAGGGCAAAGTACAATATTCTACAGCAAACAGTCACATTTTAATTTACTGGACTAAGATCATGATGTAAAGGACTAAATCTGATTGGCTGCAATTTGCAGCTGCCTTAGCATACAAGCTTAAAAGTGTACCTGTCACCCAAGCAATAAAGGAAGCCATTTTGTATGTTAATGAAGTACATTCAGTAGGAACTGGTGACCCATCAGTTCCCAGGTCTCACAGTAATTACAGTATATGCTTTGAGAATAAAGAATGTGCATAAGTGCTAGGGAGCAGAAAGGGTATCACACTAGGCCCATCTCCATCTTATCTATGGGACCCCTTATATAGTTTGCTGTTGTATTGGCGTGAAACACATTCAGGTTCATTCAGTAAGGCCATACACAAAGCTACAGCAGCCAACAAACCACAATTCATCTTCCACTGATCTGACTGCGGTAAATGCAGGGGTGCGGAATTCCTATCACCCAACGCCCAGGACATGCAGTTCTGGGCACCGGGCAGGCGTTTTATTTTCTCCATTCAGTCATATTGCAGGCAAACAGCAGGGCTAAATGTAGAACAGGGAAGACGTTTTGTACAAGTGATTTGGGCGGCTGTACAACATGCTTGTACCTGCCCGTCATGGACTTCAGGGTCCCCTGCTCTTATGGAGAACCCAGTACCACAACAAATTACTTCAGGGTGGAGAGCTGCATGAACAGATCGTTAGCCCCTGTGTGATAGCAATTAAGTTATAAAAAATTTAATATGTAATAAAATAACTAAAAATAAAAAAGTAAACATTTTTTTATAAATACAAATTTTAAAAATAAAAGTGATCAAGTAAAAAATAATAAAATAAATAAAAAACCCCGCCACCTGCATGGGAATAAACGTACGCGTAGGGCATTGTGTGTGAGTGCTATGGATTTTGAGAGGTGTGGAGTGGAGTTAAAAACTGGAAGGTGTGGGCAGTGTGCAGTGGGGTTGGAAATTGGAAGGTGTGGGCAGTCCACAGTGGGTTTGGAAATCGGGAGGTGTGGGCAGAGTGCCGTGGGGTTGGAGACTGGAAGGTGTCGGCAGTGTGCAGTGGAGTTGGAGACTGGAAGGTGTGGGCAGTCGACAGTGGGTTTGGAAATCGAGAGGTGTGGGCAGAGTGCAATAGGGTTGGAGACTGGAAGGTGTGGGCAGTCCACAGTGGGTTTGGAAATCGGGAGGTGTGGGCAGAGTGCAGTGGGGTTGGAGACTGGAAGGTGTGGGCAGTCCACAGTGGGTTTGGAAATCGGGAGGTGTGGGCAGTGTGCAGTGGGGTTGGAGACTGGAAGGTGTGGGCAGTGTGCAGTGGGTTTGGAGATTGGAAGGTGTGGGCAGAGTGCAGTGGGGTTGGGGACTGGAAGGTGTGGGCAGAGTGCAGTGGGGTTGGGGACTGGAAGGTGTGGTTAGTCCACAGTGGGTTTGGAAATCGGGAGGTGTGGGCAGTGGAGTTAGTGATCTGGATGTGTGGGCAGTCCACAGTGGGTTTGGAGACTGGAAGGTGTGGGCAGCATGCAGTGGGATTGGGGACTGGAAGGTGTGGGCAGTGCAGTGGGTTTGGAAATCGGGAGGTGTGGGCAGTGTGCAGTGGAGTTAGTGATCTGGATGTGTGGGCAGTTGAGTGGTGTTGGAACAGTGGGGTTTCACGCAGAGGGGGGTGTGCCTATGGTGTGAGTGCATGTATGGGTAGCAGGATGAGATGTAGAATAGGGTCAGTATATAAGTGCTTGTACCTATACCTCTATTTTCAGTTAGTGTCTCTGTCTATCACATTCCTTCAGACTATTTATAAAGATAGAATTTTAATTATTGGGGTTAGATCTACTTTAAGCGGTAATAGTCCATTAAACTGCACTTTTCACATGCTGTAGCTGAAGGTAGAAACTATACAGGAGAATTCACAGTTTCCTGATTATTCAGTAGGCCTAAATTTAATTCCTTCAACTGAATAGCTGCCTACGCAATCCTCAGGTGCTTGGATCGAACTCAATATGCTATTTTAGGAGACTGTACCTTTCAGAAATATAATTCACAGCAGATTGTGGCCAGGAACATGCTGTGTCCTCATATGTTGCCACAATGGTAATAATAATATGGTGTACAGTGGAACGCACAGAAAAAAATTGAGGTATTAGAGAAAAACATGATACGTGGAGCAGCAGAGACAAGCAACAACATAATCTCAGCAGGCTGAGCAGCAGAGCTGAATGAAGCTTGCGCTGGACCAGACATCGCCTGATCCTGTCTCCATGGAGATTTCCATGGCAACCCCATCCCCCAGTGGTTGTTATGGTGATGGGATGCTTTTAGATACAGAAATGCCAGTAGCTGCTGGCTGCAAGATCAAATGTGACTGACTGCATCCCTTTCTCCTGACTGTTTTCTTTCCATGGTTTTATACGGGTCACCTCTTATGATTCTGTTCTCCCTCCCCCACACCTCTATTCATGATGATATCTGTCAGTAAAGGCCTCAGCAGATGCAATCCCAGTTCCCCATTCTACACAATACAAAAACAACAACTTCTGGCATCCAGTTTATCTAAACAAGGGGCATAAGAGGCTTCAATATCACGTAAGTCTCATGCATCGGTGTCTGGAAATGTCCTGCTTCTGTAAATGCAGGACACCAAGCAATCCCAACCAGCAATGATCCCTTCCCCATCCATAACATGCTTTGATCAGAGCCTTGCTTTTGTTTTCAGGGGAATGTTTAATTGCCATCACTGTGGGTACCACTGTAGCTTGCAAAAGGAAAAAAAAGTCTATGTGCACATAACTTCATACTTTGCAATATTTGTGACGTTTATTAAGACTGGAAACGTGTCCAGTAAACGTCCAACGATTCCATTGACATATAAAAGGAAAACTTGGTCCTGGGTCAATGTTTTTAAACTGATGTTTTTTCTTTAACATATATAATCTTTTATTTACACATACACTTTGATTACATGATCAGGAGATCCCAGAGCACTATGGGTTATCTTATGAGATCGCTTTCTGCCTTGAGGCTGGCTTTGTCTCGGGTGGAGATGTCTGAAAAGGGATTGGTCATTGACACTTTGTGTGTGGAATGAGAATTTTTAAAGGATGTGAAAAAAGCCTAAAGATCCACCTACTGTCTGAGTAGAAAATTGTGATAATTTATATATACCTAACTGAAAAAATATATACTTTGATGTTTATTTTTTTTTAGTCCTGACCATAACAAAGTGATTTGATGACACTATTTTATGGCAGCCCTGATGCTCTGATAATCATTGTAGTGTAATATTCCACATGCTTTTCTTCTCTCCTGTAAATAGGTCACAGTGATCAATAGGCACTATGTATAGTACTTAGCTACATATTTGAAGGATGACTGCATTACGTACATCAATTACAGTCTACCCAACCTTCCTTTTACAATTAATAATTTATAAGGAACATGTTATTAGTAGAAGTGGCGTATGTGGAGAAAACACTTAGGCCTTTATGACGCAAGTGCAGCCACCCACTGAAACCAATCAGCAGTGGCCTCCATTGTTCTGACTGCAGTTAGCTAATGCATAGTGAACTCTCACTGGCTCCTATGGTCTACACTTGGCTGCTTTATAGCAAAGGCTGGTAGTTAAAGGCTTCCCATGCAGTGTTTAAAATATTAGACACAAAGAATGGTGTACGGCAGCATTTCTCAACCTTGTTTCAGTCATGGAACCCTTTAAAATTATGTATAATCTCCAATCACCCCAGTCTAAAATGTAATCTGGGGGATCCCATAAAAAGGAACACAGAAAAAAGTGAGGTTGCCGTTCACATCAAAGCTCTCTTTACATCAGTAGCCCTCCTTAACATTAGGCGCCCTTTTCACATCAGAACCCTCTTTCATACCAGAGTCCCCCACCTTTACATCAGAAGCCCCCCTTTATAATCAGAGTCCCCCACCTTTACATTTCAATTATCTCTTCATGTCAGGAGCCCCCTTTATACCAGTGCCTCCTTTTAATATCAGAGCTCCCAACTTTACTTTAGAGTTCCCCCTTCACGTCAGAAGACCCCCTTTATATTAGCGCCCCTCTTTCATATCAGAGTCTGTGAAATGCTCACCTGACCTCCGCTCCATAGGGGGCGCAGGGTATGATTCTCCCCTGCGCCGTCAGCCGACTCCTCCCCCCTCAGCAACTTAAGCTGTGAACGATCAATCGGCCGGCTTTCATGCAATGAGGAAGACTCCGGCCGGTCACTCCTCAGCTCCTACCCGAACCCCACTAGGAACCCTGTGACTAGTGAAAGTCACCCTATCAGCGCCACGGACTTCCGGACACTGGTCCCCTCGATCCAGTCTACCCACCTGGGACCAGCAATGTGACAGCAGCACCAGTACAGCAGCAACCACCACCAAACTGCAAGTAACCCTTTCAGTTTGTGAGACTTGATGAACTGTGTGCACAGCTGTTGCTACTAGTGATTGCAATCATACCTGAACAATATCCTGCTGTTGCTACTAGTGATTTAACTGCTACCTGACTAATAAACCTGCTGTTGCTAGTAGTGATTGCAATCATACCTGAACAATATCCTGCTGTTGCTACTAGTGATTGAACTGCTACCTGACTAATAAACCTGCTGTTGCTACTAGTGATTGCAATCAAACCTGAACAATATCTTGCTGTTGCTACTAGTGATTGAACTGCTACCTGACTATTATACCTGCTATTGCTACTAGTGATCAGACAATTTCGAGGCACCCTGGTTGGGAAAAAGTAATGTAAGGGATGAATTTAATGCCACATCAATCTAGTTAAAATGTGTTATAAGGCTGCTCCCATCCTAATGAAATCCTACAGTGACCTCATTAGGGCATATTGTAAATAACAAAATCCGCTTTGCTTAAAATGACACAATAAAAGCTAACTTTACTGACTGCAAATTCTTAAAGAGACTCTGTCAACTTCCCCATCCACTTACCTATTCCGCTTCTGTTCCTCTGTCACAGCACAGAGTGTAAACCTTGTATAAAACTCTGTTAGATGGTGTAGAAGCTTACACAGGGTTAACAACTTCCTCCATAGCAAATGGCCATACAGGCCCGAGGATTGGGTCCTGGGAGGATGTCCCCCCATACCTAGAAGGATCAGGTATTTCCAAAGGCTCCGATGGAGCAACAGAGCAGTAGGGGAGCATGGCAAAGTTATTAGTGGGTGGGTGTTGTTCTTACAAGGCAGGTTCTCTTTAAAGCACAATTCAAGACAGAAATAAAAACACCATTTGATTCAGTTGTGTCCAAGTTAAAAAAAAAAAAAACATGAAATTTATTTTGACATACAAACATTAATACCTGAATCTTCCCTAATGTTATCCTGCTATATTACTTGGTACAGAATCCATAACACTGCATAGGTGAGGGGCAGCACTCTGAGCCAATCACAGCTCTGATGCTCTTGCACAGCACCATTAAAGCGTATTTTGTTCATAGCGATCCTTCAATGTGGCTAAAAATCATCAATGGAAGCATTTTTATTTTTTTTTAGACAGTGTTGACATAGTGGGAAGGAATAAAGCTGCAGTTCCATAAACAATCGGGCCTTGTAAATAAGGGGCATGGTCCAGCAGACATGGTAATTGTCACGTCCATGAAGTGAACGTCCATGATTTCCCAGAAGAGATCCTAAAAATATATATCGCCATCTTCTACATAACTCCTGTTTAATGAAACAACTCCGACTTTAAAGCAGCATTGCCAAATCATTCGCTGTGTTCAGCCAGATAACGCCGCACTAAAACCTTCAGGCCAAGACTGCAGGAATTCTACAGGACACACTTCTGGTATTGGTAAAGAAAGTAGAACATCTTGGGGAGCTGGGCTTTGAGGGTTAAACTTCCATCTTCTATTAAACTGAAATATTTTGATTGCTCTTTAAAGGTTAGGGTGAAGATTAGAATAAATCCTAGGGTCAGGTTCAGAGTTAGATGTATCCCTTATTGAAGATGTTAGGTGGTCACTTTATTATGGATAGGTTAAAATTAGGGTTTAGGTCAATGTAGGGTTCATTGTCAAGATGATGTTTAGGGCATGTGTCAATGAACTTTGTATCTGGTTTCCCATGCAAGTCTATGGGGATGCAAAACCTGCTAAAAAGCAGGTCAAATGCAAGTCAGAAGGACAACTGCAGGTTAAATGCACCAGTCAATGAATTCGGAAAAATCTCAGACTGATGTCAAACTGCTGCCATCAACAAGCCCAAAGCCCACTGACACAGGACCTTAAAGTAGAACTGAAGTTTTGGATAGAGTAAGGGAGGGTTATAACAGCTGTCAGCTTTTTTTTTTTTGCCATCTGTTTCCCATTCAGGAGATTTCCCTTTATTTCCTGTCTGATAGCTGCAACAGGAAGTAAGAGGAAATCCCTCCAAAAGAGAGGGACATTCCTGGTGGTCAACAGAACTTGTGTCCCCTTTGGCAGATTTCCCATCTATTCCTGTTCTGATGACATCACACAATATGGGATTTTCTTCAACTTTCAGTGATAATGGTCACCAGGACAAATATTGAGGGGTGAATCTCCAGAACAGGGACACAGACAGTAATATAAACTTGACCGGTGTTCTTATTCCTCTCCACACCAAAAAGTAAAAAAAAAGGTTTGGCTTCAGTTGCACTTTATGGTTAAGGACAGGTGTAACACCAGAGACAATGTTGCACATATTTTAACTGTGCCCAACACACCAATATACCAAGATTTGGAAGCCATTTTGTAAGTACAATAAAGCATGTGATTGGACCAGGAAGCAGTAAGCACCAAGGCACTCTGAGCATCTGTGTAGTCCAGGAAATGAATGCACCATCTTTTTTCAGGGATTCATCCAGGGCTAGCCTCCATCTCCTGGACTGAGATGCTGGCTCAGAGATGACACAGATCCGCCCCCAATGCAGCCTATCACTGCTACAAAGTTACAATGTTGCATTCTGAAAACTGGGAGAAGACAGAGAAAATGCTTCCTCCGGCCTGCAGCATACTGATGTCATCAGCTCAGCCTAGGCAAGGTCACCAGGTTGGAGCTCAACAATGGCTTTTGAATTATTAACCCCTTCGTGACTGACGACGTACAGTGTACGTCGCCAGCATCGGGGCTGTTTAAACTTGTAGAGCCGACTGTCGGCTTTACAACAGAAGCGATCCTGGCGACTTACCTGTCGCCAGATCGCTTCTGCGTCCCGAAGAAGGGGCCGCCCCCCCCGCCGGACCCCCCCGCCGTGCTTCCCGGGCTCCGTTGCCCCTCCTACGGGCCCGGGACCGGCGATCTTTGTGTCCGCGGGGAGCTGGGGAGGAGGTCGACGAACTTCCGTTCATCGATCCCCTCCCCGTTCTATGGGACCGGGAGCGATGCAGATTGCATCACTTCCGGTCCCTGGGCTGTCAGTTCTGGGCTCCTGCAGCCCAGCTATAAGCTATTGAAGTGCGATCTGCACTTCAATAGCTCATTTCCAGTGTAAAGGTGACACTGAGGGTCTTTTGGACCCCCAGCATCACCTTAAAGAGGACCTGTCACCACCATCTGCTATTACATGGGGGGGCTTGCAAGCCCCCCCATGTGATAGCAGTCAAAGTAAAGTAAAAAAAAAAAAAAAAACAGTTTTTAAAATTAAAATGAAATAAAATAAATCTAATAATAATAAAAAAAAAAATTTAAAAGTACCCCGCCCCCGCGAGCACGCGCGTCGCCACGTAAACACGCGTCGGGTGCGCCTACGCATGAAAACGACGAACGCGCTACACATGTTGGGTATCGCCGCGCACGCCGGAGTGAGAGCAATAATTCTAGGGCCAGTATTTTGGGGTATCTCTAAATTGATGACCTGTGGGGGCTTTTAAAGTGTCTTTTATTGACTTTTTGGGGTACTGCAGTTTTTCGCCGTTTCACGGTCGCACGCAATCTGTAAACTGGGCATGTTGGGTATCGTTTTACTCGTTGTAACCTCATCTTTTATATTTCATTAAAAAAATGGGTAATTTGTTGTGTTTTGGGGCATTTAATTAAATTTGTCACTAAATTTTGGGGTTTAATAAGGAGTTGCGCTAATATTGCGCAACATAAAAATTTTCAACTACCACCATTTTATTCTATAGGGTCTTGGCATTCAGAAAATATATAATGTTGGGGGGTTTTACGTCATTTTCAGGCCTAAAATGTGGAATATAACATGGGTGCAAAAATGGAAAAAAGGGCCTCAGTCATGAAGGGGTTAAAGGGGCCATTTTGTCAATAACTTCTGAGGAAACCTGATGAAAATCAAAGTAACCCTATCAATTAACTTTTCTTTGCTCTCTATGGTTGGAAATATACCACTGAAAGGGTTTTGTTATATCTGTTCAAAGTGCATGAAAATTTCTTTGGATCCGGTCTAGAATATTGAGCGGCTAAGTACACTCTGCTGGCTAGTACCAGTTAGCATTTTCCCCTGCTATCTCTGTGGACTACAAAACACCTCTGGAGAAGAGGAGGGAGGTGTTTGGTTGTCCTCTCCTAGGGTGACAACGCTGTTTCTCCATAGACACTGTAATGTGAGTGAGCATTGTCACCCTAGGACAGGAAGTGAGTTACTGGCAGGATCAACAAGGTGAATATGGAGAGCATAAAAGCCTGGAAAAAAAAGAAAAGGAACACAGCCACCACATTTATGAAATGGTAAGCTGCAATATATTACGTTTGTGTTCTTGGGTTTAGATATGCTTTTGGTCCTATTACTTACATTATAAAGTGGAGTGCTACTCATGACTTTATACTGCTTGCCAGGATCCATTTTATACAGATGTCTGTCTGTTATAAAGATGGAACGATCTTCTACCTTGTTAAATCGGTTCACCTACAAGGGAGGAAAAAAAAAAATGTACAGTAATGCATGGCTGGGAAGGCAGTGACAGTTAAAGAGCAAATGGACTTTAAGAGACCTTGCCCCCTTGCCCACCCAGGTCTTTTTAACCCCCCCCCCCTTCCCCTTCCCCTTCC
>NW_017306455.1:819130-836117 GCF_000935625.1 Nanorana parkeri
CCCTGCCCCCCCAAGGTTCTTTCCCCCCCCCCCCCCCTTCCCCTTCCCATACCTAAACCCCCTTGCTGCTCCTGTCTCCGTCACAGATGCACTTTAATTCCTGGTGTCTGCTAGTGTCTGAAGCTAAGTGGAGCGGTAACGTCATTCCCCTAATCATGTGACAGTGCTTGAGCCTAGCGCCTGTCACAGGGGAGGAGGTCACATGTTCCCTATGT
Source organism: Nanorana parkeri (assembly GCF_000935625.1). NCBI lineage: Eukaryota > Metazoa > Chordata > Amphibia > Anura > Dicroglossidae > Nanorana > Nanorana parkeri. Next base: position 819,346 of record NW_017306455.1, read on the forward strand.
GTTTTCTTAAAACGTACAGCGCTAGTCGTCCTTCAAAAGTGGATATAAGAAATCAAACGTTAGGATCGAGATTTGAAGCATGCAATTGAAGAGTAGATAAAAATATAAATCAAAAATTCAGTAAAAGGGTGTATCTCAAAAACTCAATATCTTGAATTTAAATCAATGTGAATGGTTGTGTATGAACAGATAATAGTCTACTAAAATTGATCAGTGATGTATAAAAATATATATAATAATTGTTAATAAACTGTGATAAGTTGTGAATATATGTATCAAGTGTGGGGGTGATTATTGTTAATAAATAGTGGATACAACAATGTGTAACCGTTTGATTAAAATGAAATAAACTTCTATCGGTGTGTATGTGAATAGTCCAAATCAAAGTCTTTGAAAATCCATAAATATAAGACACTTCCACAGTGAAAATTCAGTGCAATAATGTGTCCAACGAAAATCCAAAAAAGAACCGAAGAAAAAATGAAAAAAAAATGCGGAGAAAATCCCCTCAAGGGAATGCACTCACCAGATCAGAAGATGTTAAACACGTTTGTTTCATCAAGGTAAGCCTGGAGCTCCGTCTTTAATTCCCACGCTTAATCGGACTTCAAGGAAGGAAGGGTCTCCCGTTTCCCCGACGCGTTTCGTCACACAGACGTTTTCAAGACCTGCCATCCCTTGAAAACGTCTGTGACGAAACGCGTCGGGGGCGGGCCTATTCTCACGTCATTTGATCCAGTCTAAAGGAATCACGCCTAAAGTGATCAGCCGGCTTTTTTAAAATATATTTTAGCGCTCTTTTTAACTTGTATGCTGTGTGATCATAATAAACCTGGGTTTTATTACACTATGAGCGTATGCTTTATCTTTATTACCTGATTGGACATCCCACCGGGGGGACCCCTAAAAAATGATACTCCGTTTAAACACCTCGGGGAAACGGGAGACCCTTCCTTCCTTGAAATCCGATTAAGCGTGGGAATTAAAGACGGAGCTCCAGGCTTACCTTGATGAAACAAACGTGTTTAACATCTTTCATCTGGTGAGTGCATACCCTTGAGGGGATTTTCTCCGCATTTTTTTTTCCATTTTTTCTTCGGTTCTTTTTTGGATTTTCGTTGGACACATTATTGCACTGAATTTTCACTGTGGAAGTGTCTTATATTTATGGATTTTCAAAGACTTTAAAAGATTTGGACTATTCACATACACACCGATAGAAGTTTATTTCATTTTATTCAAACGGTTACACATTGTTTGTTGTATTCACTATTTATTAACAATAATCACCCACACTTGATACATATATTCACAACTTATCACAGTTTATTAACAATTATTATATATATTTTTATACATCACTGATCAATTTTAAGAGACTATTATCTGTTCATACACAACCATTCACATTGATTTAAATTCAAGATATTGAGTTTTTGAGATACACCCTTTTACTGAATTTTTGATTTATATTTTTATCTACTCTTCAATTGCATGCTTCAAACCTCGATCCTAACGTTTGATTTCTTATATCCACTTTTGAAGGACGGCTAGCGCTGTACGTTTTAAGAAAACACATTCTATTAGGGGCTCAGTGCCTGAGTTCAGCAGCTTCCAACACCCTTCGAGAACAACTAAAATTCACACATTTTTTATCAATATTAATGTGTATTAATTAATTTTTTATTAATATCAATATTTTAATAACAATCATTTTAAACATCTTATTATCCTCAACCTCCATTAGCGCAAGTTCTTACAATTACTATACCACATGTTCCCTATACCTGGAAGCACCAGGTATTGTTGCCAGCTGTGCCGCCTGGGAGACACTGTCACTTTCCCTGAATGAGCAAGGCAGTAGTGTCTCTTTATGAATTTTAATATTTAAACCTAAATGAGTGTAACTGTATGTTAACTTGCAGGACATTATATTTGTCCCCTTACTTTATATGAGGACAACACTGGAGCTGAGAGTAAGAAAGGCCCCCAAGGTCTGAAAAGTGACTGTCTTGCCAACTGCCCGATTTCCTGCTGAAAATGCAGAAAGGACTTCAACCTCAAACAGTTGCTTTCACTCCTGCTGACTTCTGTGCTCTGCCATTTGTTACATTTATGCACATTCAGGGGCTGGGAAGCCTTTGTTTGTTATCAGAATGAGAACACAAAGTTGTCAGGGTGAGAACGGTCATCAGTAGGCCCAGACTGGAGCAGAATTCAAAAACACATTTAAGAATTCTTGCATGAAGTGCAATAATTCTCTTTATATAAAAGATTACATAGATAACATATACAGGGGAAACGCGAGAGGAAGCCAGATTCACTAAAGGATAAGAAGTTACAATAGAAAATGATAATGACTTCTTACTACAAGGTGCAGTTAGACTATTCAGTCATGGGGGAGCAGAATGAGCTGAATCATGTCCATTATGAAATGCTCACTGTATTCTCTCTATACCTGGCCATACCTTATAAAGTGACATATCAGAGCCCCATAGATGCATACCTTGCGTACATGACAGGAGAAGAGAGGCTGCATGAACTTGTCTTTCCTCTGCAGCTCATTGGCACGTGATACAAACACCTCTGAGTCTTGGCTGTTTTCCTGTTTCTGATACAAGCAATAAGGGAAATTTAATACAACAGATTAAAAAACACTGGAAAAAACAACGCAAGCTTTGCCAAGCACCTACCAATGCAAGGTAGCTGCCTTCCCAGCGTCTCTGTAGGCCTAAGTCAGCGCGCTGACCTTTGAGGTTCTCAAATGCAGACACTTTGGCCTTGATTTTTGGTATGTCAGCAGGAGGTATGTTTTTTAGAAGATGGTACGCCCTCCACCTATGAACAAAGAAAGCATCTTTAGCTACTATTAAAATCACAGTCAAATTTTGCATAATTTCTGGTCCAGTTGTGTCTGAATACCTGTGGAAGGCTCTTTGCAGGAATTCTTGGAAGGAACGAAGGACCTTTGGAGGTGTAGGCCATTTGACATTCTTCCCATAATCCCTGCTGTTCCTTACGCCATTAAACCTGCGGACCACCTCCTGGATGTAGGACTTCACTTTGTAGCGCCTGTAGTACCGTATTATTTTGACGGCTGCTTTGGTTTTCTTATATTGCCAGCGAGCCAGTGTTCCCCTCCACAGCTAGACCATGAAGATGACATAAGCAGAACAAGCTTACATTTTAGTGGGTTGGGAAGTTGGAAACATGTTGAAATTAAGCTTAGAAACATATGGTGTTCATCTCCAGGCAAAGTGCGAAATACGCAACTGAAATATATGCATGTTAACTTTTTTTTAACCTGCAGAATGATTTGTACACACTGCAAAGTCAGAAGGGTGACAAGTATTTTCCCACCTATAGGTTTAGTAGTTAAAGGAGAACTATGGGGTTAGGGCTTTTCCCCATAGTTCTCCTTAGAGTGATGGGAGGACACAAACTAGTGTCCTCCCGTGACCCTTAGCTCAGTATGCTGCAAGCTACAGCTCATGGTATACTGAGATGCCGCAGTTGAAGTGGATCCTGCCAGTTATGTCTGGATCCGCCCAGCTGCGTGAGTGACAGCTGGCTCTGCCTATCTAGAGGCAGAGCCAGCTGTACCCTCCCCCGTCCGTTCTGCCAGTCAGCGCTGGAGGATCGGAGAGGGGAGGGGGGAATCCAGTCCCTCCCCTGTCACGGCAGAGAGCCATGACAGGATCGAGAAGTGAGCGAATGCCGTTACATGTTCGCTTGCTTCCCGATCTACTGAGCCGACCTGTCACAATCTCATTGTCACAGGTCGGCTAGAACTATGAGTGAAAAGCACTCACCTCATAGTTCTTTTATAAGCTTCCTTCCTAAGTAACATCACCTCCAGGCTCCTCATTGGACAGTAAATCAGCATAATCACTTCTGTCCAGTGAGCAGGGAGCTGAGCCAGGAAGTAGTATCACTAAATCAGAAAGGATCAGAGTGATCTTGCTGACTACCAAGGGTGTATGTATCACACACTACATGGCCAAACATTTTTGGACACTTGACCATCACACCTATATAAGCTTGTTAGACATTCAAAACCACAGGCATCAATATGGAATTGACCCCCCGCCTTGCCGTTATCACAGCCTCCACACTTCTGGGAAGGATTTCGCCAAAATGTTGAGGTGTGGTAATGCCAAAATAGCATTTCCTTGAACAAATATCTGGCTTGGCATGCCAATTCATCCCAAAAATGTGCAGTAGTTTGAGGTCAGGGTTCTGTACAGGCTAATTGAGTTCCTGCACACCAAACCATAAATTACAGAGCTGGCTTTGTGTACACGGGCACAAACATTCTGGAACAGAAAAGGGTCTTCCCCAGTTTGTTGCAAAAGCACAATTGTCTGACATGTCTTTGTATGCTGTAGTATCAACAATACCATAATTCACTGGAAATACCTCAACTTCATAATTTGGAGGGGGCTTTCAACATACTTTTGACCACTTACTAGGTGTGATGGTCAGGTGTACACAAACTTTTGGTGTACAGTTTTTAACATACTGAGGAAAAGTGGAAATGCAAAAACATTTCCCACAGAAGGTAAATCAAGTAACCGTGCCTCTATTACTAACTCACCTTCTGTAAAAAGAGAATGATCCTGATCAGCATCTCGCTCCGCTTCTCTTCCAGGGAGAACAGGGTACGCGGGGTACGAATAAAAACCTTGGTTTTACCATAGGCAGCGTCATTGTGATATCCACATTCCTCCAGGAGTTTCTGCACAGCAGCTTTGTCTGAAGACATGTCATGGTTAGGCCAGGTTAGCCGGGAGATCATCTTGTACCTGGATAAGTAGACAAAACACATTGGTTAGAGTAGACGGTGAAAGAGGCCGTTGCCTATGGAACACAACTGGACAATATAAAAGGCATACTAATATACTGCAAAAGGCATAGTAATTTACGTGTATCGCAGCTATACACGGTCGGTGCCTGATCCAATCAGCAGGGAATCTATACCCAGTTCCCCTATTGATCAGAGCCGTATCAAACAGATGTTTTGTGACATCCAAGTCTGTTCAACTTTTTTTCTCTCTACCGAAATAACTGTACTAACCATACCCATGTTAGTTTTATGGGCAGCCGGATGTAAGTAGACATGTGTCTGTTTACATCCGACTACCTCCGGTCCTTCCCATTCAAGTCCCCCAAAATAGAACCTTTTTTGGGCCTAGACTGACTCGGAGGTAATCGAATGTAAACTGACACAGGCCTGTTTAGGTTCGCTAATCCATAGACTAACATTCAGCTTCCAATGAGGTCTACCAGAAAAACTGACGGGAATGTGAACTCTGCCTTCTCACATACACTATATGAACTCTGCCTTTTACCTATATGCCAACCTAATCCAGTGACAGTGCAAGTAATATGATAAGGGGAGCTACAGATAAGATAAATTACAACTATGATATCAACCTGGACTGGATTTTTAGGTGGGGTGCAGGGGAAGATAGGAATTGAATGTAAAGAAGAGTTGCAGGACAATAAAACACAGCACAATTGAAAAAATAGCTTATGCTGGTGGAGGACATACACCGAGGTTCATATTTAACCTTTGTTGGTTAAGCTTGGATGGAGTTCTGCTGTAAGTATCCATGTGACCAAAGCAGTAGGGTAGGTAATACTCTAACCACGAAAAGCTAATATCACACAGGTCTCCTACATTCCATTTTACCTGACCAACATGACTATTTTTTTTGACAGATACACACATGTGGCTTTGTAAACGACTGATGACAACACAGTATAGTCACATGAAAAACGTGTTCGTACCTATGGAGAAATCGGTCATACACCTGCCGATATGCGAAACCAGCTCGCCGGACACGAACGTTCTCCAGTAAACCCAAATACTCCACCTGGTGGCGGCAGCGCTCTTCATCAAACAAAGATGGTGACTTCTTTTCGTTTGGCTTTACGCAGCGAACATAGTAAGGCTCCTGATAGGTCAGCAAAGAGGGATGCAAAGTTAAATGGTGCAGGCAACAGATAACATTCAGTTTTAGAAGCGCCTCTACTATGACTCTGCCTCCTGCGTTACTATTAGGCCTCATTCACACGAGAAAAGGCCGGCACGTACAGCTCCATGGTGCGTGCACGGCCGTATCGGGAAGGACAGGGGCTGCGTGTGATTAGTACGCAGCCCGTCTTTTTCCATGGGAGTATGCGGCCGTACGCCGCCCTATGCTCACCCTACCTGCACGTCTGTGCAGATGCGGGTGTCTGTGCTCGTACGCTGACAGGATGGATCCTGTCTGCGTCTGAGCAGGGACACCCGCACCCGTATGGACCTGCACTTGGGGTGAGCGTAGGGTAGCGTACGGCCGTGTAGTCCCATAGAGAAGGACAGGGGCTGCGTACTAATCACACGCAGCCCCTGTCCTTCCCGGGAGTGGCCCGATACGGTCGTGCACGCAGCACGGAGCTGTACGTGCCGGCCTTTTCTAGTGTGAATGAGGCCTTAGCATCATTTTTTTTTTTACATAGTCCTAACATCTAATGTGAGGTATACAGAAAGAACCTTTATATCTATATTTATAGTTCACACAAAGGGGTCAGTCTCCATGGGCCTTATTTCCAATTTTCTGGTAAATCATTGGTTGTACCTCCATACACCGAGTGCTTATTTCTATAAAGTTTATTTTCAAGTATACAGAGAGTGTATATTAGTTCTGGCCTCGTGTTTAGTCCATGAGCATGTTTACTTTTCTATTTAGATTACAAGGCCTCTGGAACTGGAATGCCCGCTGTCTGTAGCAACCAATCAGATTGCAGCAGAGAGGGTAGAAGCAGAAATCTAATTCTGAATTGTGCAATGCCATCACTTTCTCTTTGCACTAGGAGCAATTTGGGGCACTTAGCCACCAGCTTATCTTGACTAATTTTGCATTGGCTTGGGGCAGTTAGAACAATGAAAGATGATTGATTGCTGAAGTTATGGGTTGCTGTTTGTCCGATTAAGAAAATGCATAGATGTCAGCCAATTCAGGTAAAAAACAGAAGATCGATCTGTAATACTTTTAATGATGGCAATAAATATAAAATGATAGGTATGCAAAATAATATTCAACTACATGTCACCAATGAAATCCTGGTTTATTTTTCTGGCTTAAACCCCCTGCAGACTGAAAAATATAATATTATTATTCAGGTATTGTTCAAGTGATGTCTTGGCAGTTGGAGGTCGTGATGGATGAGCAATAGAGCTGCTGGCATCTCAGAGTTATGTAACAGAGCTGGTACCTTAGATGCCAGGTTATCCACCAGGGCAATCATGGAGTTCTTGAAGAGGGTGGCAGCTGTCGGGGGGCGTTTGGTGACTTCTGTGATGCTCAGTTTTCCCTCAGGCCACATGTTCTTCAGCACTGGGTTGGAGCTGGTGAAGAGACAGGAAAAGTCACAGGGGTAATATATTGAGGTCAAAGAACTTGGAATAAGACTGCAATGAGAAAATAATGTGAATCCAATAAGCTGCTTTCTATTGATTTTAACATCCAATAACAAATTGCTCCATTGGTTGACTTAACACACTTGTAATGCTTGATTGACTTCAATTCCTAAAGCAGCTGTTACTTCTTAATTATTGCAGACTGTAGGTCTTCTTTTTTGGTGTGCAATAAAACGTATAACTACATGTATGTATAATGCCAACATACTTTTGCAGGGTATATATGCCGTTCACATTGGAGCTGGGTCATGCGCAGGCACCCTAAGCAGAAGCCTTGCGTCAGGTGGATGTCCAGGGGTACCAGCTACAACCATATCCCAGGAGATAAAGCAGGGGAATAGTGCAAGTGATCAAACTGTGGCCCTGCCTGTCATACTTGTAGGCAGCTGGTACCCGATGGGCCATCACAGTACAGATAAGACAAATGGGATGGCTTCTCTTTGCCTATTGCCATGCTTATCAATGTCAATTTTAAGGGATGGGAGAGCTTCAACCTTCCTAGAAAAGTCTCTGTTCACATCAATCACTGCCCCCCAAAAGAGTTTTACTATGTAATGTTCCCAAAGCAGTATTACAAACACTCACGTGGGCCAACCTGAGTGAAAGCCAGCTAAACTATAAGGCCGTATGTCGATAGGCTTTGATGAGCAAACGCAGTGTGGGTTTGAGATCAGTTTGAGAAGCTTCTGAGATCATTCAGAATTCACTGAAGGTGCATTTAACCTGATTCAGCTGCTCTTGCATTCCCATAGACTTGTATGTGGGGGAAAAAAGCAGTTTTGAAGTGAACAAAAGCCCATTGACACTGGCCCTTAGCATGTTTTTGCCTTGTGAGAGCAAACTGGAGCACTTGGATACCAATGCATGCATGGGGGACATAATAAAGCTTAGATAAGCATTTTTTTTCCCTTTTTCCCTTTTCACCTTTTGGCTTGGGAGAGCAAACTGGAGCACTTGGATATCAATGCATGCATGGGTAGAGCATACATTGTGGACCCAGTAGAGCCTTACCCAGGACATCAGAGCTGCAAAGCAACCATGCTGCCGCATAATATAATGGACTAATATTCATGACCGTTTATATCTTAGAAGCAGCTAAGGTGTACATGACAATAATACGATAAATACTAGCGATCTGTAATAAATCCTGATGAAGTCCCGTCACCATCTGTTTTATAATAACATGATTACATAACCGCTTTATTCGTGCAGGATCAGAAGATTGTGTACTCTATATAACCAGGAGGCTGCAGCTGATATCAAATCAGGAGTAAGCTGGATTGTGTCAGTCCTTCCCCCACCTCCCATCCCACTGGCGGTGTTTCCGGGAAACATTGACTTGGCTGTACCTCACTGCTCCTTGGAACACTGTCAGCCACTGACATCAAGAGGAGGCGTGTGTAGAAGACTTCATGAATATTCATGAATCTCCTCCTTCCATCTTCTACAAAGAACACGGCACAGCTGCCCAGGCAGCTTAATGGGTCTAATTGTGGAATTTGAGCATATGAAATCGTGATATTCAGCACTCCCGCTTCTACTATGATGGAGCCCATTTCACTTTTAGTATTCTCTGTATAAAGTTCTTGAGGAAAATTATCCCAGGATAAATACCAGTGGAGTGAATACCCCCTTCTTCAGAGTCTAGTAGTACCATCCCTACAACTGGGTCCCCAGCATAACCCACACACAACGTTCAGTTGCAGGGAATCTTACCGATGCTGGCATGTTATTGATCTCCCTTACACTGGAATGAATACAGCAAGAACAGAGAGGCAGCTACTGCAGTGTGGGCTATAGAACCAGGACCTTGGCATCTACATCTCACCCCTGCAGTCCCCAAGAAATCTGAGCAAGTTATCTCACTAGTGTTCCCTCTCTAAGCAAAAATATAATTACATTGTTCACAAAACCTGATCATTTTTCCTTTGTTCTGAAATGTTAGCAGATATGGATGCGGATGGATGCTATGTAGTTCTGCTACCTCTGGTTTTAATATCTGTCCGAAGCTGGCCAACCACAGCGCAAATTTCAGCCAATTCCTGATGAATCGGCCTAAATTCAGGCTGTGAGTGGCCCTGCCTGGTTCAACATAAGTCGATTTTTCAATCAACAAAAAGGAGGCGGGTGGAAAATTACTGGCCGAACAGTCAGATGCAGGCACTGTTAGGGTTTTTAGCAGAAGTTGCTGAATGCAATAGCTGGCAGCAGGGATTCCTATATTCAGGCTGTATGGGGGAATCGAATGACTTCTCTTGGAAATTCTAACAGTGTTTGGCCAGCTTTAGATTTGTTTCTAAATCAGGGGTAGGCAACCTCAGCACTCCAGCTGTTGTCCCATGAGGCATTGCAAGACTCCGACAGCCACAGGAATGCCACACAGAGGCATGAAGGGATTTGTAGTTTCACCACAGCTGCAGTTCGGAGGTTGCTTACCCCAGGTCTAAATACTGCCAATTAGTAAGAGCATTCACAGAGTGCTCCTTTCTACAAGTGGACCCATCATCAACATTTACATTAATCTAGGGCACAGGTCAGTATTTCCAATGATATATTTTTTATTTGACAGGGAATAAAAACACTGATCTAAGCTTTATTATGTCCGAGCGGAGACAAAGATGCCATGGCTCCTGCGTACTGTGTGCATTGTGCCCATATTACTGCTGAGAGTCCATTGTTAAACGTGGTGTTTGCACATGTTTGGGTATGTCTATTTAAAGGGTACAGAACATTGTGGTTGTGTCATCCTGAGCCTGATGAAGGGGACTTCAAAAAAGCGCTTGTACTGCAATGACCGTACTCCATTTAATAAATGGACTTTTGTTGATTTAACTTAAATGGTGTGCTGGCGACATCCTTTTAAAACTTCCACCATGCATGGTCACTACGAGCACCCACCAGGATTTCAAGGGACATCCTATACCAGTAAGGAGTGCAGCAAGACACCTATATACTACAATGTTAAACCAAAGACACCTTTTAAGGAAGATTAGGGGATCGGCCGGAAGCAAAGCCTGCTTATTAAATGAGCAAATGTGGCTGTGCTCGGGTGCATATACAATTCCCATTTATACCTAACTAATACAAATATAAATACTATAGACAAAACACTATATAAAGGTTTCTAGAATCAACTGCATCTTCTGACCATTCTAAAGAGGATTTCTAAACCAATTATAAAATGATATCTGCCCCCTTATTACAATCCTCCTGTAAACCCCCCGCTATGTACATATGCCCTATATGGTGGCCACACAAATATTGATTATCTAAGACTAATTTGTTTAATTGAGTTTTAAAATCGGTGTGTGTGCTCTCATACAGACTAAAGTTGGAAGGGGGGGATTGTAGGAGAGCATAAGAATTTTTGTTTTAGGCTGGATAGCTTTTGGGATATGGAAATATTTTACATTTCCTCTATAAAAAAAAAAAAAAAAAAAGATCTATGAAATGTTTTGCAAAGGAGATGAATGGATCAACGTTCAGAGTGATACACATAGTATGATTTGTCTCACCTGTTATACATAAGTCTCTTGAAGTCCTGGAACAATGTGTCTTTGTTCTTATCAATAAATCCCACCACCGAGTAACTGTTAGGGGAAAGAAGATGGTCAGAAACAAAACAAGGAAACTCACCAAATGCCGAGATGATTACAATGACCACTCTGGAGAATAGGACTGTGCCATGTTATTACACATTAGAATGTGATGCCAGAAGTGACGGCTTAATAAAAGTCGAGTCCTCTTGATACTCACACTACATCTCCAGCGTAGTGACGGACTCGGAAATCTCGGTCATATTCTAGAGCTTTATCTGTTGGGGTGACCTGCAGGGAACAGAATCAAAAGCGTGTTTTAAAGCTGAAGTCTTATCGACTTATATTTTGCATTCCCTGGTTCCTCCCTTCACCCTCATCGACATGCTTTTAACATTTTGAAATATAACCTTTTCGTTTTGATTGCATACTTTATTTTAGACCCAGTGATGTAATCACTAGGTCTCTGTTCATCTCTGTGCAATGCAGGCAGATCATGTCTTGTGGGAGGGAGGGAGCAGCAGGGTGCAGTACATGGTTTCCTGAAAACATCACAGTACCCTGCCTCAGTACTCTTCTTAAGAGACCTCAATCTTGAAACAAGCAGTGGGCTGGTTCTTTGTAAGAATTATGCATATACTGCCATAATGGGTGGATTTCTGTCTGTAGGAGTGGGTGTTCCTAGGCAGGCCACATTTGCATGCAAACCATCCTAGGTAATAGCCACATGTGATACTGAACTGAAATCCAAATGAATGAAAGAGACAGGCCACGGGCAGTCAGGCTAGGGAGGAAAGGTGCTGGACATCCTCAGACATACTGCAGCTTCTAATGCACTCTGTGAAAAGCTCACAGTATGCAGGGAAATCAGAGTAAGCCCCACTGTAAGGGTATTCTTCTTTAAGCAATTCCCATCATAGACCGAAAAAAAATAAAATAAAGATAAGTCTGCAATTTTGTTTTTATTCTGTATGATCACGTTTTTGCTTATACTTGCAATGTATGGCCCTCCGGCTAATGTGGGAAAACAATTCCCAGCATGCTCTGAACCAACGGCCTTGTGTCCACTATTAAAGTGGTGTGATGTTATTGTTGTCAATGGCCTTGATTACGTGTGGAATCTCAATAGCCAGAGCCCAGTTCATAGGAATAATAAGCCGTACATGACTATTCTCTCATCGACAAATTTAGAGGGAAAAAAATAGAGCCCAGGCATTCCACAGCTGGGTGCTAAACACCAATGCTTCAAACCCTGAATACCAATAGGGCTGCAGATTGTCTCAGTCAGGCGACAGCAGTGTCCAGTGTCCATTGGCTAGACATGACATCATCATTTCAGGCTGGATCTGTACACAGCTCTGGTGAGAATCAATGGGGAATCTGGCTCCCTCTGCTGGACAATCCACGTCACAAGCAGACAATGTCACATCAGTGAAGAAATGGAGCCACACAAATGTGTATAAAAAGTTATTAAAGCTTTGAAAGCTCCTTTTTATCATTGTTATTTGTAACGTTACTACTGGCAGTGCCAGATGCTTCAAAACATGTGTGCATGGGCCCTGAGGACCCTGTGCATGGGCCGATTCACTTATAGCCGCTGTGCTTCCCAGTTGCTGTTTCTCTACAGTCCCACTCTTGTGTAAGGCCTGTGTCAGAGGGTATCAGAGCTTGCATAAGGCTGACAGCGTTCTGGTATGGAGATTGGCCACTAAGCCCAAGAACTGCATTATGGGAGAAGGTCACATGCTCACCTATGCACAGAAGCACCAGCTACGACAGAGAAAGGGGTGGTGAGTATAAGTGTGTGAGTTTTAAAAAGACTATCACTTCCATCTTGAATGGTCCCTTTAAGGAAGATAACATCCTGATAGACTTTTATGGCTTACCTGCGTGACTGTATAGTCCCCATCACCTTCAGACTTACAGACACGTCCATCAAAAAGCTTGCTTTCATCTATGGCCATGCACATTATACTATGTGAGTACTGCGTGTGAAATAAACAGATACTAGAGAAGCCTGCCACAGTAACCATCCAACTCTTACCTTCCTGCTGGTGTAGTGGGCATGCTTCCCCAGCTGCTTATTTAGTGCTTCCAGAAACATGGCGTCTGTCACTTTCCCCACGTTCATACAAGCGTCATCCAACAAGGCGATGATACCACGATGTTGCTGCTCCACCAGGTCCACAATGATCTGGTTGTTGAAATAATCTATCTGCAAGAGAGCGCAGAGAACCGAATGTTATCAGAATGATACACTATAGCACCAGTTTGTGAGCGGGACATGAGATGTGACATCACAGCAGCTTCACCGATTGCACTCTCCCGATACTCACATGTTTCCAGGGAATCCCTTCTCTCTTATATTCCTCCTGCTCCTGCGTCAGAACAAGCTGGATGAACAGCTGCTGTAGTTTTTCATTACAGTAATTAATGCAGAACTGTTCAAAGCTGGAAGACATTAGGAAAAGTATTGTAAACAGAAACTGACAATTGAAGATTACAAATAAAACTTTGAGTGCGGTTTCTTCTGACATCTAAAACAAAAGGGAATGTCTGTGTTTTCCCTAGAAACCAATCAGCTGTCACTTTTCTAGTGTAGGACAAGAAGTGATGAGCATTTGCTAAAGTCAAGACAGGAAATATAATTTCTTAAACAGCTGCTTTTTTTTTCATAGTCACTTTGCTAAAATTCAAGCACTTTTTAATTGTAAAGCTGCCCATACACCCTGCGATCATCGGACGAAACTTTTCGTCCGATGATCGAACCGTTGTACGATTTTCATATGGCGGCCCCATCCTGCCCCAATTATTACAGGGTTCAATCAGCTGTAGTTTAATTTTTGTTTGTGCATGAGCAGTGTTAATTGTACGAATTTTGACGTACGGAAACGCCAATCTTTAAAAAATCGTACAATCGACGAAGTTTTCTAACCTGCTGGATAGTCAAGTCAATCGATTGTACAGTATTTGCGGTTGTACACTCCCCATCAACCGTACAAATATCGTACGAAAACGCGATCGCATACGAAAATCGGCCGATAATCGTAAGGTGTATGGGCAGCTCAAAAATTTTACTTTTTTGATTGCTCTTTTGCTGTATATTAAATGTGAGGAATAAACAAATCATCAAATGAATTACAGGACACGCAGATATATCCGAGAAGCTTGTGGTATTAGAACAGTTTCAAAATGGAGATTCAAATGATTAGAAATGCCCATTCCCTGTTTTTCCCGACCACTCGCTGTGGTTCCTCCCGCTGTAGTGGCATAGAAGCCACCAGGAGAAACCACAGCAAGCAGTGGGAAAGCAGGCTAATACACTCCTGGAAGTGTGTGAATATTTGCAGAGGGCAGTGAGCAGTAAACAGGCTGGTTTTCAAGTAAGAGGCTGCCAGTAAGGTAGTATATACAGTCTCTTTTCATATCGCTTTCCATTAGCCAATAAAATATCACAAACCTCAAACTTTCCACAAGCCCTGCATCAAAGAGACACCTCACCTGTTATTGTCAAAGATCTCAAACCCGTATATGTCCAGCACACCTATCACTGTGTTTTTCCCGTGAAGAGCCGCGTCTTGTTTTTCCACATCAATCACGTCGTTGATGCGACTGACGATCCAGCAGAACAGGCGTTCATAAATGGCCTGTAAGATGACAGAGACAGAAAGAGAGAGAATCACAGCCATCAATCATCTTACTAACATGAATCTTCTTAGTTCAGCTCCAAGCCACATCAACAACTCATTCTATACATCTTTATCATTTGTTTAGCTGATCTTCACCTTAGCGAATGCATCTCGGCCATAGCTGGCCTCCTGCTCCGTGTGCTGCTTGTCTATAACGTCTCTGCCGGTAGCCACAGTCCTGAAGAGCAAAGACTTCTCTAGAAGATCAGCTTTACAGCCCAGCAAGTCCGCCACTACAGAGACAACTTTACTGTTCTCAATGACCGGGATATCTCCATCCACACCAAACTTCAGATTACCCTGGGAGGGAGAGAGAGAGGGGGGGGGGGGGGCAAAAATGGAATGCCAGAGAACATACATATCAGTCTTTAAAGTCTTTTGAAGAATTTTACAGTGACGAGCATTGCTGGGAAATCTCATCTGCAATCTCACGAGATCTCAGGCAAAGGCATTTTCCTCCCCTGAGATGATGTGCATGGCCACATGTCCTAGTCACATGTGCCAGAGTTCCAGGAATTAAAGGCAGAGCTGGTAATCTGCCCTTAGTAAAAAAAATGGCCACTGTCAGAAGACTGTGAAAGAAAAGAGAAACAAGGTATGCAAAGAATACAAAGCCGGCAATTATCTAGAAGTATGTGATTTGTAGATTGTCATTACTAAACATTTCTAAACGTTTGTTGTTATTTTAAAGATATGGGTAAAGTTTCTCTTTAAGAGGTTACAGTATTTTTAATCCTTACCTTTTTGTACTATTTATATATTTTGTATCTATTATTATTTACTTGCATTTTCTCCGTGCTAGTCCCTGCAGACTTGTCAGGCTGTCTGATCACCTGTGTCAGCTCTGCACTGATAACACTCAGAACAGGGGAGGACTGGGCAGGACATTTGCCCCCTGGCCAATACTATATTTTATATTGGGCTAGTGTCCTTGAGTAGAAATATTCTCTATTCAGACATCTTTAAATAAGAGAATCTGCGCTCTTGGAAAGGTAAGGCTAAAAAGTTAAATATTAATCCTAAAGCTGCTATGAATTGGTAAAATATGATGTGCAAGTAATAAACACAGCGCTAAAGGTAAATTCCGTAAAAAAGGTAGGTGTAAAATATAAAATAATATATTGCTTTGTTCTGAAGGTATATATATATCCACCAAATTGGGGGACTAATTACCTCCTCAAGGTATATATATATATATATATATAAAATTAAATTGAATCCAATTCCTCCCGGCTCTAGGAGCTTCTTACACAGTGCAGCAAGAGGAGAGCACATGCTTGTGGAACCAAAGCTGCCTGCAGACCCACAACAGCAAAAATTAAGGTCATTCTGTCCATATCTGCCGTACAATATCGCTGTTGCCCACGGATGAGAGGAGCCGGCACCTGCTTTTAACAGAGAGCCGGGACCTCCACGGAGACTGCAAGTGACAAGCGCTGGAAAGTGCTGTCGGGTGTTTTTTGAGGGAATCGGAACGGGGAGATTAGAAGCCTTCTGCTCCGGAGTGATTATATTACATATACTCACTGACTCTGGTGAGTACCGATTACCTGGGGGACGGTTGATTGGAAGATCGAATTTAAAAGGACTTTATATTTATTTTCGTGTGCTTGGGGAATTGGATTCAATTGAATTTTATATATTTTTTTTATTTATTTAGTTTGCACATTTAGTTTGTCCTATCGAGTACTTTTGATTTACTCATCACTTGGTTACTAGATTCACCTTTATTTCATACCTAAATTAGTCTCTCACTTTGCAATTATTTGTCATCTGTTAAATTACATCACGAATCAGAATTTTGGAGGAATTATTTGCACCTTATTTTTACAACAGTTTTTCGTTAATTTTATTTATTAACGGTTTGACTCAATGGTTTGAGAATTTTGTTATTTGTGATAATTTGTCACTTTATTACCATTCACTTATGAGATATTTTTATTGCCAACAATTTTTCACATTGTGTTGCATTATATCCACGTAGAAGTTTATGCTTAGATTTATCAACACGAATTAGGTTTATACACCTTTTTATCACTTGATTAATAAAAAGTTTTTTTGGGCAGTTTTTCACTGGGA
>NW_017306455.1:836222-842246 GCF_000935625.1 Nanorana parkeri
ACACACACACACACACACACATATATATACCTTGAGGAGGTAATTAGTCCCCCAATTTGGTGGATATATATATATATATACCTTCAGAACAAGGCAATATATTATGTTATATTTTACACCTACCTTTTTTACGGAATTTACCTTTAGCGCTGTGTTATTACTTGCACATCTATTCAGACATCGATTATTGCCGCACCCACAGCCAGTGACACATGACAGGAGCACATTTAGACTTGCGATTACTACACTGGGCAGAGGGAAGCCTTCCAATACTGACTACCTTTGTGGCTCTGAAAAGTCATGTGACCAAATGCCAAGTACTGCAAAGGAAGTTGATGCCAGAAGATGTGAAATAAACCATGTCCTTTAGGAACACCCACCTTTTACCACACCTTCCAATCACTGTGGCATCATCGTAGGCTTTATTTAGACCATAGACATTTGCCATGAAAAGGCCACATTGCTACCTTTTCCCCTTGGCTCCCAGTCAGTCCTCTCCTGACTCAAACCATGTGAGAAAAGGGTTGTCAGGAGTACATGTAGGAAAACTAGAGGCTTTGTTAACTGGCTTTAGCAGAAGTTGCTAAATCTTTACAAATTGTAGTTGTACTTTAACTACCCATTCATATGCAGTTGAAATAAATAAAGAGGAATTGCTTTTCATTTGACTATTGGAAGTGAATGTTTATTTAATGTAGCCATGTCATTGCTAATGTTGGAAGCAATGGAGAGGACTTCTGACTGTTCTTTTTGTACTATACTCTGTAAGGATATATTGCCAGCTGTCTCACATTTGCTTTGCTTGCCCTGGGATTGTTTTTTGCAAGGTATTTTAATGAAGCAGATACTGAGAACAAGAGCTATTCATCAAAACAAAACTGTACCATAACAATAAACCTGGTTATGAGAGTAAACAGTTTTTTGCTTTACCCACAAAAGGACAACAGATCACTAAAACAAGCTAAACATCCCGATTTCTTCAAAGGAGGTTGGAGTAAGTTTCATTTTTGCTTTGTCCTCTTCTGGATTGACAGAGTTACAATTTATATAAACAGGTGGCATGTTTCAGACGTCTTGTTAAAAGGTGAGTTCACTTTCTCACAAATTGTGGAAAATAGGACTCAGCCACTGCACCCTGCCACCTCCCCTTGCCCCCGCTCTACTTACACGTCTGAAGTCCCCACCAGCTGATGTAGCAGTCCGTACACCGGACTTCCCAGCCCCACGCTATGGAATGCTCAAAATACTCACAAATGGTGACCGCGCTGACCAATGAGGAGCGCGTTTGAGCCAGGGCTAAGGTCCAAGAAGTAAGGACACTTTTCATTGGTCAGAGTATTCAGTACGTTTAAAATGAACCTGAATCCTGAAAAAAAATATTTTTGGCCTTGATTTCCTCTTATAAAATAGCAGTGCATTTCCTGAGCCTAGTCACTTTTTTTGCCTTGAGCCTCAAATCTGTATATCAGTAGTGTAAGATCTAAGGCCTATAACTCCTATTCTCATGAGATTTGATGGTGTCACTACTGTGCTGCTCACCGTTTTCCTTGCCGAAGAGAAAGCTGTCCCTGAGGACCTGCAGTGGAAAGATGACCCTGCTTTTGCTTTATGCATTTTATGGATCTGTTCTTTCTGAACCCCTCCTGTTAGTAGTTGATCATTACCCCATCAGTCATCAGGGAGGAATCTCTGGTATGAGAAATCAAAGCTCTGCCCCTATCACGTTTAATACTGGGGAATTGATTATCTGAAGGGATAGCACAGACAATACTGGTAATTAGTCATTTGTCCTCTCCTTGCTTTTTGTAGGAACACTTTCCAAAGTTTAGTTTCCGTTTAAACTTAGAATCATTTTATTGCTAAAAATGCTTGTTAAGGATGACGTTAAAGGGCAGCCTAGACTTGACAAGCTTCTGTGAAATTCTATCCTGTTTGGATGAATATGAGAGCCAGACAGACAGAACTAAGGCTCTAGAATGTCTGATGTTTTACTTCTTATAATAAATCAGCATGCATGTTTTATCCCAGACAGAATACCAGCACATCATATTTTTTACTGCACTAGGTATGGATATTTATACAGCTGAGGGTGAAAGCTGCCAAGCTTCTTGTGCAAAGTCTGTCTTGAAATACCACTGTAGCAGCTGATGAAAGTGGAAAACACAGGATTGTCTGTGTTTTGACCTTATCTTCCCAGGTCAATGGACATGCCGCATGTTTCGCACCTACTCACCAGATGTAGAATAGTAGCCAGGATTTTATGGACAGTCTGGATCTCCTCCGGTTTAAATCCAATCACTTTCATCGCCTCTGAAACTTCTTTGAGCTCGGCTGCATCATTAATGGAGGACTGGATGAGAAACAAAGAAAGGATCAAAATAGAATAAAATATGAGACTTAAAGTGGACCTAACTTCTAATAAAACCTCACTTGTACATTACTGTTAAAAGCTAGAGATAATCACCTACTAAGTCATATGAAGACCAGCTGCAGGGGTAAGTACTGCTTGCCAACAGGCGGAAAATGTGCGCAGTCAGAGCCATTGATTGGGTGACAGCCGACATATGACATATGATACGGTACCATTCCATAAACCTTTTACAACATGTTACATGTTAGGACAGCATGGGGTGTGTAAAAGAGGGGACATGATCCGAGAGTTCAGTTCTATTATAAAGGATCCATCCAAGGGCTGGTTTAAACCTAAACGTTGCGCTAATAAATAACCTTTTAATAAAAGGTTATCGCGTAAACTCCAAACTTTATGCTAGACCTCACTACAAAGAATTCAGGCTGTTCTGCAGGCAAAATCTCCCATGATACGAGTTAGGGGTTTGTGATTATTTGGGAATATTTAATTTAGGGGAACAGAACTCACCTTGACACCTGCCAAGCTGCGGGTGTAAGCGTAGGAAGAGAGATCCTTCTGGAGGTGAAGGGAACGCAGTGTCTGCTCTGGTGCTCCCAAGATTAACTATAGAAAAACATATGAACACAACTGATCCTAACATACTAGTGTGCCCAGAACAATAATTAAAAACACCATGCCAATAGTGAACACAAGTTTTATCTCTTAAAAATAAAAGAAAGGTAAATGCGAGGTGTTGCTCCAAACAGTTAATAGTCAGGCTTCTGCAATCTAACCTGTATTTTGGAAATGGGTGAAAGAATCTGATTGGCTACTATCACTGCTGGGATGCTAGGATCTGACCTCTGTCACTTTAAGTGTATTTCCACTTCTACCGTCAAATTTGAGAAACCCCACTATACGTTTGTGTTCTTATTCACACAGCATATGTAAAAAAATATTTCTTACTATTTATATGTTTCCTTGATGAAGACCCTTGTTCAGATTCCAGGCTACTCTGAGCAGTTTGAAAATGAAAGTAGAGGGACAAACCGAGGGACAGACTGAGCTTCTTCTCAGTAACATACAATGCTTCTAAGTCTATAACCCTTTGTTAGGACAGACAGTGTTCAAATCTAGGTTACAGCTGATAATGAAATCTGCCAGTACAAGCAGAGTTAATTAGAAGAACCATAACTTCTCACAGCCCCCTCCTTACCATTACATAGGGGGCCATGTTTAAGCAAGTAGAAAACACTTAAAATGTAAGCAGCATTTTAAATTTTTACTTTAGGTTATGCAATGTGAAAGGCAACATAATATAAAGTAGGTGTTATTCCTATTTGGCTGCAGAAGTGGAAATACACTTTAAGCTAGCCGATAAACAGTCAAGACGCACATGCACAACTCGACCGTCTTCCAATGTCTGTAGGCAGAGCTTCTGCCATAGACAGCAATGCTTGGGACAAATATGCATTCCTGATATGGTGATGTAGAGAGGAGGTGTGACATAGCAGGAAGCGACAGTTGCAGAACTGGCTTATCTTGGGGGAGATGACAGAGACTGTAAATTGTTTCCAATATCTACGGCATCCTTACTGTCATGTAGCTGAAAATGTGACATCAAAAAGTAAAGAGTCTAAGCATTGAACATTTAAAGTTAAAGCACGTTTAGATCATATAAATCAGTGGTTCTCAACCTGTGTAACCTCAGGACCCACATTTGTCCTTGGTCATTAAGTCGTGACCCAAGTCGCACTGCAATGGAACGCACGGCATTGTGGTACTGCACGTTCCGATGCGGGCAATAGAACTGTGGGTGGGAGATGCATCAGGGGTGTCATTCAAATGAATGGCAATGCACTTTTCACTCAAACGCATGGAAGTTGCGATTGAGAAGTACAGTGCGTTAATCGTACGGGACTGTGCGATTAACGCACTGCACTAATGTGAATGGGCCCTCAAAAACACACAACCACAGACACAATCTCACACACACACATATACACACTGCAAAAAAAAAAAAAAAAAGTTTTGTTCTTTTTTTTAAGATCCACCCAGTCTCCCTACCTTATGATAACTGGAGTGGATCCTTAGCCTGGGGTCCGGTATGGGCTGCTGGAGCTCCATCCATATGTGCAGGGCTTGTACAGCTCCCTTACACACCCTGCAGAGGTGCCGAGAGCCAGTATGTTATATCACACCAGTCCAGGGACCTCTACAGAACAAGCGAGGGAGCTGTAAGCAATGCACGTATGGATGGAGCCCACCCTACCTCAAGCTGACACTCGGCATCGGGCAGCATATTTTGAATGACTGCTTGGCACAAGAATTGACAGTGCTGCACTAGGGGGAGGCTGAGAAGCCTCTCACCTAGAAACGTGGAAGGCACACGGGGACCCACTGAACACAGGGTCGGGACCCACTGAACACAGGGTCGCGACCCACTTTTGGGTCACGACCCACCAGTTGAGAACCAAGGATATAAATGACTCCCTCAAAAAGACAAAGAGTTAAGCTGGCCGTACACGGTTTGAATCTCAGGTGATTCCTGTAGAATCTGCCAAAATTCAAGCCATGGGTAACCCTGCAAGCAACACCCAACTCAACCAAAATCAATGGAAAAAAAAATCAACAGAGACAGGTTGAAATTTATTAGCCAAACAGTGACTGTATCCTATCATTTGCAGGCACCGTCTGGGTATTCAGACAGCAGCGGGTGCTACGGCTGTCAGAAAACAAAAGACGACATGGGAGATTCCCCAAACACGCATGTTTAACATGGATGGGGGAATTGGCTGATTTTCTCTCATTCAGCCTGTGGACTGATAAGAGGGAAATCTAGTATTGTATGGCTAGACCCTAGCTAGTCCCTAAAGACAACATACCAAGCTTGCTTCATTTAATACTGACCTGATAAAAGGAGTGGAAGTTTCTCTCCCCCAGCTGCTGGATGATGACACGGGACTAAACAAAAAGAACAAAGACACATTCAAATAAACATCCATCGTGGCCCAGAATTCTGTGATACTCAAAGTTCACGGTAAAAGTGACAAGTGTCTGTAAAAACAGTAGATGTTGGTACTGAACAGCCGCACCAATTTTATATAGTCCAGATACAGCATTATTCCATTTGGGTCAGGGGACATTTAAGTACCCAAACACATTTCAGGGGTCCAAAACACACCCACTTCATCGGGGTCTAATGAGAAAAATCCTGCATGTGAAATACACTTCCTGTAGCTTGAAAGTTGCATTGAGTTTTGATGCTTCAGGCTTGTCAGCAGCTGGTTTCTCAGCAACCCATCTTCTATCACAACTTTCAAGTTGCAGGGATTGTAGTTCACATACATGATTTCTATCATTAAGCTCTGCTAAAGGGGGTGGACCCCTGAAATGTGTTTGGGTAAAGTTGTACCCGGACTATTTGGATTGGCGTTGTGCTTCAATGCCTACATCTACTGTCGAGCCAAGGATACTGTGAAAATACTTTGGATTGTGGAAGCTGTCTATCTGTGCTGCAGTGATCACACATATTCACCTCACCGAACCACTGTTGGATGAGAAACATCAAGAGAATAACTACACACTTCAGAATATATCTGTACCAGTGTGTGTGTGTGTGGGTGTGTGTGTGTGTGTGTGTGTTGCTAAACCTTTGTGTATCAGTACTGCTT
>NW_017306455.1:842716-869985 GCF_000935625.1 Nanorana parkeri
ACCCCCCCCCCCCCCCCGTCTGTCAGATAACAGCGCTGTCACATGCAAAAAAAGGTCACATGCTCGCCCCCTGTAAGCACTGCATAGCTAAGGTAGAGGAGGGGGTCAGTGGCCGAGCGCTGGAGGGGCGAGTATCAGTACGTCTAGGTATGCCTTTTCACAGACACTGTAATGAGCAAAGTAACAGTGTCTCTTTAATCAATATGTAGCTATCATTTCATCTCACCTTCTCCAATAAGTAGTTATTTATGTGACCACCAATTGGATCCCCCTTGAAGTCAAAGTTAATGTCCATGTACTTTCCAAACCGGCTGGAGTTGTCGTTTCTAGTAGTCTTGGCGTTGCCAAAGGCTTCTAAGACACAGTTAGATTTGAGCAGCATGTTCTTCACCCTGAAGCAGTGACATGGCATCATAACACATTTCATACAGAAAGGAATCTCTACACAAGGTAGAACATTAAATACAGAAAATCTAAATAGTATACAGTCACAAATTATCATGAACCATTATGCACTTCTTACAATCAAGCTCTAGCTACATTTTTTTTGTTTCCTTTTCTTTGTTTTAAAAATTTACCTTTAAAAAACAGGATACACAGGAGTCCCAAAAGCACTTTGGATTTGTAAACTACTACTAAGTGTTTCCAGCTCGGGCTATTGAGTTCTGTAAACAACAAAGGCACTAAGGAGAGCCCAAAAAACATGTGGAGAGCGCCACCTGCTGGCTACATATAGAAACACAGGATATTGATATGTAAAATGTATTATTTACTGACGAAAAATAACTAAACTTAAAAGTGGCACATCAAGTCCTAACCATAAAAAAAAAAGATATGGAAAATCACTATAGAAGTCTCTTTAATGTAACTGTGATATGGTACCATTTGTTCTACCACTCTCCCAGTTTGCAATCATCTACCCTTTCGCTACTTCTACAGTAGAGCATGGCCCACCGAGTGCACACAACTGCCCAGTAAGGTTAAATGAATAAAAAGAATGCAGGTGTAACAGAGAGGGGGGTGTGGGTACATTGACTCATTTCCTGACACATGCTCTCACATGTACACATGCTTTAGCATTCCTTCTACAAGGGTGCAGTTCAGTTGCACACACAGCAGACATTCTAACACTGAACAAACATTTAGTAAAGGTGGCCAGTTCTCTCTAAGCCAGCAACATCTCTGGGTTCCATAAAATGTCACAGTGACATCATGAGCCTCCAGCACATACAATTATTGCACCTGATAATAAGATTCAATAAAAGACAGATGGGAGATAGCTGGGACATAATCCTTCTCTGACAAAACTAATATTATTACATCTTCATTGTGCTATTTTTTTCCAAGTTGCAGCACATAAATAATTTAGATTTAGCAGCTTTATCATTTCCCTGGAACTGGCCTTTCATGTCTTACCTCTCAACCTCGGCCCTCTGGCTGGGATTGGTGATGGCAGCTATGTACTGCATAATATATTTACTGGCTTCCGTCTTACCGGCACCACTCTCCCCTGCAACACATAGCAAAGGATAAGTGCATAGGACAGGGAAAAAGAGACACAAAAGCATATGGACAGATTGGTCGTGCAGTAGCTACTAATTACAGCTTGCAGCAATGAAGTGCTAAGTCCAGGTCTCACAATACATTATCCGTGGAAGCTTCCTCCAAGTGAGTAGGGCTTTAGGGATAATTTTGTAGATAAAACCTACCAGTATGCATTGTCACTGTAAGAGAAAATCGGAGAAACACAAACACAGGGGGAATGAACCTACTCCATGCAGATACCAAACGCCATGGTGCAATATATAGCGTTTCCAGGCTGATAATCCCGGTGAGCCTACAACATTTTGTGTTTTGGGGGGAGGTGTCCTTGTATCTCCCCATTTTTCCTCTATACAGCACAACCCTACTGCAGTGTATACAGCTTATTGGCAGCCTCCGAGGACCAGTGTTGTGTGTTTGTTCACCAAACGTAAAAATATACAGATGTCATTATTATAAAGAACAAATAAAATTGGATAGGCGAGAGTGATACTAGTACAGGGAATTCACAACACATTACCTGATATTACTATACAGGTGTCTTTACATCGTCTCTTCATGGCCCTGTACGCAGCATCAGCGATGGAGAAGAGGTGCGGGGGTCTCTCATAGAGCTCCCTCCCTTTATACTGTTCTATCACATCTTTCCCGTAGATTGGAAGGCTTTTGTAGGGGTTCACCGAGACCACCACTTCCCCAATAAATGTGTAGATTCTCCCCTTATCAAACCTGCAAGAACAAGCGGAGAGAGGACAGGTCCACTTCAGTTTTCAAAACAAACATCAGTACAAACTGCATATTACAAAACTAAGAAAACATGAGCAGGAACAAAATAGGATGCATTAAACTAGGGAGGTTCCCTCTCAGAAAACAAAATCATCAGCAATCTTGCATAATATGATATTATAACTGGAACCCCTGAGCGTGAGCCAAGAAAGCATCTGCACTAAAGTAGAGAAACCCTCCCCAAATGCTGAATTCAACATTCTCTAAAACAGGGACATGGATAGGCGGATGGGGCCTCTTTTGATACCAAACCACACTGCCTGTCCAAAAAGGGATTTAGCTAAGCAAATAGGTCAGAGACTTCCATTGGATAACAGGTCTAGGTTCAGCAATGTTATGTCTCCAAAAAATGAGGTCAGCTGCCTACCTGAATATACTGAGTGACCAGGTTTTTCCATCGATGGATTTTTTTCTTCCCTGATGGCACATTGGGCATATTCCAAGATGACAATGCCAGGATTCATCAGGCTCAAAGTGTGAGAGTGATTCATGGAGTATGAGACATGATTTTCACACATGGATTGGCCACCACAGAGTCCAGACCTTAACCCCATTTAGAATCTTTGGGATATACTGGAGAAGACTTGTGGTCTGACTCTGCCATCATCACTAGAAAATCTTGGTGAAAAATGAATGCAACTCTGGATGAAAATAAAGGTTCCGACATTGCATAAGCTTATCGAAACGATGCCATGGCGAATGCGTGCCGTAATCAAAGCTAAAGGTGGTCTAGAGTGTGTAACTTTTGTATAATAAGTATTGCGTTGTCCAAAATAGCTTAGGCTAGGCAACCTTGACAATCAATCTGTTATGGAACTAAAAGTCCCACGAGGCATTGCAAGACTGACGGCGACAGGCATGACTCCCTGGAGGCAGAGGCATGATGGGATTTGTATTGTCACCACATCTGGAGTGCTGAGGTTGCTTATTCCTGGCTTAGGCCATTGAAGCAGTTGTTACTGTTTTCGTCAAAGATTCCCGAAACAGGACAATGAGAGCAGCAGTAGGACTTGCCTGTACCACAGGATACCTGAACTTGACTCCTGTTGTCACTGTGAACAAATGTACTGTAAGACAGGCTCCCTTAATTTTCTTCTACAGGCCCATAATATTGTAGGACATGGTATTTTCTTCCAAACAGTTTCAGAGAAAGACCACTCTACCTGCCAATCTACTGCTGACCAACAAAGGTGCCCCACTCAGAAACCGCACCAGCTGTGTAATCACTGCCTCTAAAGGTGGCCATACACTCTACAACCATCGCAGGACTTTAGTCTTGCGATGGTTGTAAAGGGATTAAAAAAACGTACGATCTGCCTATCTTGGACAGGCAGATCGCACTCTCGAGCATCGCAAGCCCGCCCCCCTGAGGGGCGGGCTTCCGATGACCGCAATGCTGAACGGGCCCGTTCAGCATTTATCTTCCGAGCACCGTTCTAACCAGCCGAGAATCGTACGATTCCCGGCTGGTTTTCGAACATGCTGGTTCGACAGAAGACGTGCGACCGTACAGTAGAAACGGTCGCACGTCTCCGTTCACACTGCTCGATTATCGTACGAAAACCCGATCGCATACGATTATCGTACGATAATCGTGCAGTGTATGGGCACCTTAAAGCTGCTTGGCTTTCTTTTGGCAGCACAGCCCACCTTTGGAAACCTATTGGTCTCCACCGTTACCATGCACCAATTGTCACTGGTTACTGTTTCAAGCGGATTTGTGGTGGCTGCTTAATTAAAGCTACTATTGTCATTTTCTCTCTGAAATTATAAAACCTCTTCAAATACTAGTGTAGTTAAGGACAACACTGGATTTGCTGGACAGGTAAGTATGTGAATTGAGGGCACCCTTGCCTAAAAGGTAAGAAGGGTTAAAAAAAAAAAAAAGCAGAAGAGGGTGGTGAAGTTCCTATTGAAAGCAGAACTACAATCTTTTATGCCTTGCAGCCAATGAAGGTGCCATATTTGCCTCTATTTGGATTGTAGTTGCCATGGTGCTGCTATGATATGACCCAAGGGATTTGAAAGTTTGTCTGGCAGCTGAAATAATAAGCACACTGGAAACCTTGGCAGTCGGCATGCCTTAAGGCCTGGTTCACACCCGGGCGTTTTACATCGCGTTTCTACGCTCTGCAAAACGCTCAACATGTGACAACCAATGATTGCCTATGGGCATGGTTCTCACCTGGGCGTTTTACAGCGCGTAGGAATGCGCTGCCAAACACCCTATGCCCAAAGAAGTACAGGAGCTTCTTTGGGGCGTATTTGCCGCGCGTATCCATTGGGATACAGCCAGATAGCCCTCGGAAACGCGCCAAATCGGAAATCGCTGTAAAAACACGCGGCGCGAAACGCGCAACAAAGGCGCATATTCGATACGCCTAGGTGTTCTGGAGAACATCCAGAAAAAGTAACTGCTTTGGGAGACATTACATTGATGGGTTCCTCTAACATTTTCTGATATGTAGTAGTGTACCACATGCTGTCACTAGAGGGCGCTATTTTATAGCATAAATATAAGAGTTGGGGACCTGCATCCAGCATGTCTACTGGGAGGTTTTCCCAGCACTCAACTGAGACAACTGATTCGGTTGTTTAAGTCTTGTAAAGCCTTATTGCTGAGAGACCGAGTGCATGGCTTAAATATATTAACACACAAATCCCTAGTGTGTAATTCATCGAACGTCTCTATTGAGTCTGTTTAAATATACAGCATGATCTTAATAACTTGAAGCGTTACTCCAGACAAAACATTTTGCAGTAGGGAAGAGTTAGACGCTGTATCAGGTTCGTATTGCCCTCTTCATACAGCACCAAAGATTGGAGCGTCCAACAGCTTTCAATATTTATATTTATTCACCAAGAGACAACACAAAATCTACATCCGTAGCAGAGTTTATGACTCTCAATGTCTCCCCGGTCATTGCCCAGATTCTTCAGGGCATAAGTATGATGGAAAGATGTGAGTTCTCAATAGTGGCACAGTCCACATGGGTTTAACTGTTTGCTGCATGAAAAATAAGATATGACAAAGTGCAGTGGATCAATAAATCTATATTGCTGATTCATTGGCCCACGCATGCAGCAAACAAAGCCTGGTAACTGTGCTGCTTTTGAGTCTTCAAAGTTGTTGGACTCTGACATTTATATGGTGCTCATGCTCTCATCTGACTTGGTACATGTGACCCTTGCACTGGTGGCCAGTGTAGGTGAGAGATCAATTTGTCACTGCTCATGGAACCCCCTAGTAACCTCAGGAGGAACCCCAGGTTGAGAAAGGCTGACTTAGGTGACTGAATATGGAAAGCTAAGTATATGAACTATGGTGTGAGCTCTACAAAAGGTTGTCAGTATTACTGCCTCATCATTTTGTACTTTTAAGGTGACATTAAAGTCAACGATATTTTTCCCTCCCCCCCCCCCCCCAGCCAGCGCTGCTGCGGGTCTCCGATCCGGCGCTGACTCCTCTGTCCTTGCTGGCACTTCCTGTCACACGGTGTCTGCATGCGGGTGCACACATCCATAGACTTACCTTGTGTCTCTCCTCGTCTCCCGGCCGAAAATGTGAACTGCGCATGCGCCCGCCCCAAGATGCTTTGCGGCTGCCTGAGAATTTTCACATTTCGGACGGGAGCGCGCTGGGAAGACACAGGTAAGTTTAAACCGCTTTTAAAGCAGGTTTTTTTTTGTTTTGTTTTTTGCATAGATCTACTGCTTGCTAGCAGGGTTTAATAACCCTTTAACTGTCATTTTGTATCCCTGAAAATGCTGATGTTCCATAAATTCAAACAAATTAACTGTCCTTTATTTTCAAGACAGATTACTGTTACTTTACAAAACAATAATAATATTGAAACAGGAATATTCGACAATAAGCTCAATTCACAACACTTACAAACTAGAATAAGGAAAGTTTATGACCGTTATTTTTAACTAAGTCCAATGAAATTTGAAAATAACAGTCACATATAAAGATTCTTATCTTTGTGAATTAAAAGGAGAACTATGAGGGGAGTGAAAAATCACACATCCTCATAGTTTGAGCCGTCGTGTGACGATGAAACTGTCACACGCCGGCTCAATAGATCGGGAAGTGAGCGAACGCATACCGTCGCTCGCTCCCTTCTCGATCGTCTCCCTGTAGTGAGAGGTGACTGTCGCTCACTGCTCCCTGCAGGGATTCCCCCCTCCGATCCTCCAGTGCTGACGGGAGGAACGGATGGGGGAGGGGGCGGGTACAGCTGGCTCTGCCTCTAGATAAGGAGAGCCAGCTGTCACTCACGCAGCTGGGTGGATCTGGACAGTAATGTCGGGATCCGTCCCGGCTGCGGCGGTCTCGGTATACCGCGAGCTGTAGATCACGATATACTGAGCTTTGGGTCATGGGAGGACAATAGTATATGTCCTCCTGTGACCCTTAAGAGAACTATGGGGAAAAACACTTACCCCATTAGTTCTCTTTTAAGCCCATATATCTTTGTGAATTAAGTCCATAGTGGGCCAGATAAACTATTGTCAGTACGCCAAATATTTGGCATAGGGAAGTCTGCTTTATTTATCTGCACCAAACAATAGTTCAGTTTGAAGGGTTTGAAAAGATAGTTGGGACTAGTGCACCAATTGTAAAAAAAATAAAAATAAAAATTAAACTTTTTGCACAAAAAAAAAAAAAGTCTCAAATCTGCACCAAATAAACAATGGTTCAGAAAGTGAGTCAATGTTTGGAGCAATAGGAGGTGTGTGCGTCAAGAGGATGATGGAGCAAGACGGTTACACATTCTACTATACCAGGGGTAGGCAAAATTAATATGGAATCCAGGAACCAGTTTGCCCAGTCGGGGAGCCTGCAGGATTTTATTTTGCCCAATCTGGCCAACTAGAAAAAAACCATCAAGAATTTTGAGCCGTCTGTAGCTGGAGCATTGGCTATCTGGCTCCTGGGATTTGTCCAGCCCTGTATAATGTGCCAAATAAACACTATAGACTGCTGCATAAAAGCTTATTTGACATGCGATGAGCTAAAATATGATGTCACGTGCGACAATTCACATTCCTCAATAACCAATCTTAGTATATCTGGTCCGATGCATTTATGTCAAGGATATAAGATGTTGTGATCTCCTTGCACTGGATGATGGTCAACAGAATGTGATTGTTTCATATTATCACCAATAAAAATGTCAATATTGTTGTGTCATAAAACATATGTTTGATTGATATTACTCTTGAATTTAAAGAGCTATTTAAAAAAGCAGCAGTGGGAAAGGAAACTGCAATGTGTTCTATCGGCTTTTTACTAGTGCCTCTATCATTCGAGCAGAGTACAGGTTAAAAAAATACTCCTGGCATTTGGAAGAATTTAGTCATTACTGATATTTCGAGTCATTCCGAAATTTATGATTGTGAGTTCAGGTAAAACGCATCCCAAATGAAGACCAAGCCACTGAAGAGTTATAGAATAAATATAAGCCCGGAAGGTTGGATTTGGATAAACCCACCGCAGACTTGCTCCTTTTACATGATCAGGTAATTCCCCCGGGTTCCCAAATTCATTTGTGAAGCTATAAAAGAGGCCAAACAAGCTTGTGATGGTGACACAGTATAAAATGCATCTTAGTCTGCACACTGCTCGGTGGTTAAGCGGAAGAGAGCTGGAAATGGATTTGAGGCACGGACTATAAATAGGTCATGTTTCCTTTCCCCAATTTTATATAATGCTTCTTTATACCTCAAAGCCAGCAGGAGAACATCCAGAGGAGAGGCCCAGCGCCAGCAGGAGGGCTGGAGGAAGCAAGAGGGCTTAACTAACAGCGCTGACAACTTCTTGGGTCTCTACTAACCTGATGCTAGAATCCCAACACCTATGAAGGCAGATTAATGTATTTTGCTAATGCAAAAAGTTGTACACTTATAGGAAATCGGTTACTGAACTAAATATTGAACTAAATATTTGCTGAAGTCCGAGATAAGCAAATATTGTTTATGGCGTGTGTATTGTTAGCTGAATCTTAGTGTACTTTATATATTTCTTCCAGATCTGTGCACTTTGCCTCTGTGCAGAAGCTTCCTGTAATAAAGACCTTTCACTGCTGCTCTCTCTCCTTGCGTAGGGTGACTGGTCTTGTCTCCACCCCCACCTGTAATAAAGACCGGTCACTGCTGCTCTCTCTCTTTGCGTAGGGTGACTGGTCTTGTCTCCACCCCCGCCTGTAATTAAGACCGGTCACTGCTGCTCTCTCTCCTTGTCTATGGTGACTGGTCTTGTCTCGCCCCCTCCAGTAGTTTTCTGCAGGCAGCCTGTTATGGGAGGAGCTCTGCTATCTGCACAGGCTATGTACAGCACAGTGATGATGTCACTGTTTTTATTTTTTTTTTAAAGGTAACATCTGGTTTTGCAAAGGCATTGGGAGCACACAAAGCGGATTTATATCCTTTGAGGCTATTAAGAAATATATTTAAATGTGTTTGTGCCCAGAGTTGAGCTTTAAGAAGCCTCTGGTGGAAGCTGCCATTCTTTGCCTCAGAAGCTGCATACTATACCTGGGGTGCTTAGGTATGAAATGTCACTGCCAATGACATGAGCAACATTTCTATGTAGTTTGCGAGTTGTAAACTGGCAACTTCTTCCTGAGAATTCACAGGCAGGTGTTATTGCTTTGTGACAGGGTTCTTTTTATAGAGAACCTGGCTTCTACAGAAAGCAAACAAGTAAAAATAAATTAGTATTTTGTTCTTCTCCCATTAAAGAGAACCAGTGTTAAGAGCATGTGTAATGCTCCTATGCCTGTCACAATCTTCCAGCGTCTTCTGGTGGTTGCTTGTGGTCACTGCACCTATCCCAGTCTTGTTATTGGCTGCTGACAAATGAGCCTGGCCACCCACCCTCCAGCCTTAGTGGTTGGTGGTGCTTTAGTTAGACGTCACAAGCCCAGGGCTCTGGCCTTGTAATAGTCCTATCTGCACAAGTCGGTATCCTGTATCTTGAGCTTGAATTCTGTTCCTGTCTTGTATCTTGTCATCAGTCAGTACTACTGCTTTATACCTATATTTATAGTCAGAGTATATAGTCTAAGTCCTGGGGAGCACCCAAGTACCAGTAGGCGCACTTGCCTTTTGGGAAAGGTGGCTGCTGAAGGTGAAGTCACTCACCACTACATACTTTGACTAGAGGGTCTGCATCCGGTTCTGAGAACCAGTCAGGCAATCAGGCATTTGTAAGGCTCTCAGTCACTACAATTTGTAGGATAGTTCAGACTTACAGCCTGACACTTCTGTTCAGGCCAGGAGAGAATACAACAAAAAATAAATAAAAAACAATTAAAGTGTATGTAAACCCATTTTAACCAACCAGTTTGAGGTAAAGGAAGGGGATGATATTCCCCAGGTAACTCCACACCGCATCCTGCAATCAGTGGGCGGAGGAAGGAGGAAGTCAATGACACTACCTACAGATATCACAGGAGGATCTGCTGTCAATCACCCTGCTGGTGAATCTCCCCATGTGACCTTCTTCATTGGCTTCAGCAGGGTAATTAATATGGACTCCTTTTCCCCCAATCACCCTACTGGAGCTGCCCTGCAAGCTGATGGAGAATCACAAAAAGGTGATTAGCTGGGGAGAAATGAGGATGTTTACAGCTTCCTTAAAGAGGGCGACTGGAGTATGCCCAGAAAGAGTGGCAACATAGACAGGAGATCGGCTGTATGGTATTGCCACTCTCAATAAGGAAATCCAGAGAACTGGCAGAATCAGCCATGTATTTAATAACTATGGCTACATACACACGGGGCTATTTTGTGCCACTGGGAATTTCTGCAGCAATAACCTATCGATTACTGAGGCAGTAATTCCAGGTGGGTCCATACAGATGTGGCCGCTGTGACTGTTCAAGTTAATGACCGGCTGAAAGTGGCCATATCTGTCAGTGGCAGTCCACATTGTACATGTAACCTGCGCTTTGGGATAGATGATTGTCCAGGGACAATGCAACCACTGTCAGCCTGTCATGAATGTGCACAGTGGGCGCATCTGTACGGACACACATGGGATGCAGTGATGAGTAGAGTATGGCCAGCTTCAGCCCGGATGTCCAGACCAGTTTCCTCTTAACCAGTCACAAGGGGCAACCAGTGGCTCTATGGCAAAAAAGAGGGTTAAAAGGACAGGATTTTGTAGAAACACAGACTATCCCATCCTGTTCTAGGGTGTGTCAAGGGAAGATGTCAATCCCTCTGGATTTCAAAACAGATCCTGAACACTCTCGCCTCCCTGGAATACATCTGTGCTGTGAGAGCAGATGGTACCAGCCTCTGATCTAATAGGCTGGGTATTCCAATCATTTTAATGTAACACACAGAGAATGCCTGCGGTAGCTTATCACACTTTGTGTTAGTCTATAAGCTAAATATTCTATAAATATACTCATATAGACCAATAGGTAATAAATTGAGCTAGGGGAAGGGCTAAAACCAAGTTCACGACTTTTAGCTGAATAGAAATTAAAGAAGGGAACTAAATGTTATTTTTCTCCCATTCACAGTAATGACCGCCTTTAAAGCTAAATTCCAGGCAAACAATAAAGCCTGCTTTCTAGCTATGGATCAATGAATTAATTTCTACATAAAACTGGCAAATGTACGTGCATCTGGATGGATAACAGCTCATGTAATCATATATACTGCCATACTCACCCTAAGGGAGTGATGATCTCATCAGTGGGATTCTTCCCCTTTATTGTCCAATCACATGATGGGGAGGGTCTTCGACCAGGCTGTACTGCTCAGCTGCAATGTATACTGCAGAGGTCTGAAAGCTAACTTATGTTTTGCCCACGCAGGGAAAAAACAACAACAGGTTTACTTTATTGTAGCCCATACCAGCAGCTTATACTTACCTTCGTTATGCTACCACCCTGCTCTGTTCATCGGAAGGAAAAACCTGTGAAAGCTACCAGTCACTATAATTGTAGCTTACACAGGGCTATGTGCGACAGAGCAGATTGGGTACATGCTCCTATATATGCAGAACGACCAGGCATTTTGGTTGCTGGTGCAGAACGATGCAGTTGGGGAGTGAAGGAAATGTACGTTTTTGATGAGGAGGGTTTTTTTTTGGCGGATTAAAGCTAACCTACTGTATACCTAACTTCTACATATACATACCTAGTGACTTTCTCTGATGCAGAAATCTAGAAGCTATTGGGCTCTCCTTTGACCCAATCCACCCAAAATATTTAACCAAGCTATGGCTAGGCGGAAATTCCACCACATCAAGAATCTGGGAAACGGAGCCAAGCGAGCAACAAAATCCATGTCCCCATTGGTATTTTCCAGTCATCATTGGGCCTATTCTAGGGGTGTCCAAACTTTTTTCAAAGAGTGCCAGATTTGATGAAGTGAACATGCGTGAGGGCCGACCATTTTGCCTGTCATTATTTGAACCATTAAAATTAAATGCACATTAACTATTTTTGCAAAGTTTATTGCATACTTTTTAACGGCATACTTTTCATTTCGTCACATGGATGACAAATCCAAAACAGGTGTTAAATCACTCTGCCTTTCATTCTTCAAACTACACCCCCTCCCCTGTCACCTCTGCCATGTAGCCCCTGGTACAGCTGATACCCATGTAAGAGGCCCCCCAGACCCCATCCCAGGGGTACCAGCCATACCCCCCTGATGGCGGTGTTCTATCAAAGTTTGTGACTACGTTACAATGTGTAACCGGTCACACGTTTTAACGTAATCCCATCCGGTTTTTTGGCGGTGGAATGTGTGACCGCCAAGAGGTCAAGCATTCCAACGCTTTCTCAGCTGTTCCAGGGCAGATCGGCATCGCAGATCGTATGTGCAGGAGAATCGATCTGCCCCGGAACAACTGATCAGTCCTGAAATGTCACTTCTATCCGACTCTGCGACTGCGATCTCGCATTCCACACCACTCACAAAGTCGGATAGAAGTGACATTTCAGGACTGATCAGTTGTTCCGGGGCAGATCGATTCTCCTGCACATACGATCTGCGATGCCGATCTGCCCTGGAACAGCCGAGAAAGCGTTGGAATGCTTCACCCATTGGTGGTCACACATTCCACCACCGAAGAACTGGGCAAGATTACGTTAAAATGTGTGTCACGTCACCTGTCAAACATTGTAACGTGGTCTCAAACTTTGATAGAACAGAGGCTCTGTTTGTAATAATTTAATCAGAGAAAAAGATTATAATAATAGGGAACATTACAGTTCCCGCCGCTTGGACTCACCCAGCCTGATCCTCACCACAGCTCAGTCTCAGACAGACGGTGTGTGCAGGGGGCGGGTCCTGTGACTCACTTCTCTCCCGCCGCCTGTTGCTATGGACGCGGCCGGGAGAGGAGGTGAGGCACAGGACCCGCCCCCTCACTGAGAAGCCCGTCGGTAGTGCGGGGTTCTAACACCGGGACCCTGCACTGCCCCATATTGCAGGACCGGACCCCACTGAGGCTGCTGGGGTGCCCAGGACCGGACCCCACTGGGCCCCCCCACAGCCTCAGGCCCCGGTTTGGCTGCACCGGCGGTAGTTCCGCCACTGCCTGTGGGGCTGTATTAAACCGGAACGCGGGTCGGACTTTGGACATGACTGGCCTATTCAGTCAGTGCAAACAATGAGACGACGCCAAAGCTGCCACCAGTACAATGCCACCTTCTAAATGACTGTAGTCAGCTCCACTAAGACATGACTGCTCATTACTGATGCCAGTTACTGCACTTTGCACATTCTTTCTAAATGAGCCATAAAAAACTTTTATAAACCACAATCTGTATTTAATAGGTAACATGAAAGCCATGGGTAGACTTCATTACCGTGCTTTATAATACAATTACAACCTCCTGTCTTCCAGTAATATCTTCGATACAAGGCGATGGCTCATGGGTATCACACACACCATTGTTATTGTTTGTTAAAAGCAGTTTTTTCCACTGTAACAAGACCAGACAAGATCTGTAATCAGCTTGTTTCCCCAAGGAGGCCATCCTAGAAGAAAGGCCATGGGTGTCTGAGCAGTGCACGCCTGGCCAACACTTGCATGCATGTTTGTTCAAAACTCGAGCTCATGAACAAACAACCTTTTATCAACAGTATGCACAGGATAGACAGATTACCACTTGTGTATTTCCTTCAAAGCTTATACAAGTGAAGTTAACACCAGTGTGGTTGTAATTGTCAATTCCATTTCATCTCTATGTCTCTTGGCTTCATACATGAGCCTTAACATGCCTTTCCAGAGACAGGAACGCCAGGCTATTGAACACTGTGGCATTTACAAAAAAAAAAAAAAGTTCATAATTTCTGCCACAATGGAGATAACCGTCATCAGCTGGTGCCTATAGATGGAGCAATGTCTTATCAACAACGATAGATGACAAAAATCCTTAAAGAGATGTTCTTGTTTTATACTTACCATTACCGCCTCCATCTAATGAGATATTCACTCTCTTCCAGAGTTACAGGCGCCATTAGGACTTTTCAGCACCGACACTTCTAGGTAAATTGGATTACTTATCTATCTGGTGCGGTTCACCCATGGATGGACACCCAGCTGCATGAGTGACCCCCCTTCTTCACAGAACAAGGGAGTGTCGGCAATTGGCCAAATTGTCCAACTTCTTAAAATTTCTTTAGGTGATAATGATTTCTTCCAATAATATTAGGTGTTCATTATCGGAATATGACAGTATTTGGGCCAGCAATTGGCCGCTAAGCCAGAGCACTGCATCATGAAGGAAGTCACATGCTCCCGCATCCTTAAAAGCAAGGGGTATTTTGCAGCAGCTACGACAAAAAAAGAAACGCTATAAAAAAGGGAAGAATACATGATTTGGACAGTGGGCTTTAAAGGACTGTGTCCTTTTAAAGCCCACTTTGACCTCAATGGGCAAAGTGACACAGTCCCATTAAAGTCCATTAGAGTAAGCTCACCATTTTGTATTACTTCTAGGCTATGTTGCCCAGGCTAACACACGTGTAGTAATATCATAGCTCAGAAAAAAAAGAGAGGAGGGAGAAGGTACAAAGTGAGTAAACTATAGAAATTATGGGTGGAGGAACAAGAAACAATGGTATTTCAACATAGGTTGGGTCTGGCAGCCTACACCTACACAGAATTCTTGCTAAAATTAACGAGGAAGAAACTGATAGGTTTACTTCTTACTATTTACTAAAGCAAATGCAATGCTGTAATATTATCTTAAAAGGAGTACTTGTCACCTATATACAGCTAAAAGCACCAGATAATCAAGTCTTTTAAATGCTTATCTGCAGCATCTTTCCTTTGCTGTTAACATTTTTTATACTGACTGCCTTTAAACCTACTTGAAAATTTGACACTTTCAAGAAGATTAATTTCCCAAGCACAACCACCTCCCTCCTTCCACGTCATAGGCGTTTCTTCTTCTGGGAGTTACTAATTACTGTCTGTTTTGGCCCAGTTCCTCTTCCCCCTCTCCTACCCTTTCTACATAAAGTTTTATGTGCTGGCCAAGGGAGGAGGGAAGGGGAATACTATAGAGCAGGGGTAGGCAAACCCCAGGTCTCCAGCTGTGGTGCCACTACAACTCCTATTATTCAGAGAAAGACTCTTGACAGCCACAGGCATGACTCCCAGATGCAAATGCATGATGGGATCTGGAGGGCCAGAATTTGCCTTACGCTGCTATAGAGTTGTTCTGGACCACGCCGAGTCTGCTGACATCACATCCAAGATGGTGGTGCCCAGGCAGCAGTTTCAGGGCTTTTGGATGTCTTTACAAGGGAGGATATAAAAGGTAAATAACATACCTACATAGCATTAAATGCACCTTTAATCTTATGGGAAGATTGTTGCTGAAACAAATTGTCTGCTTAGAGGGCCTCTTTAAGTATAGCCGTTTTGATATGCAAAACATAGCCAGAACAGGTTCTGCATACAATGCAGTTTATAATTCTGTAGCTTTAAAGTGGGAGACTCCTTTGACAAATAGGAACAAGGTTCTCGCTTTTCTTCTTTTTATATGTATATATTTACTCCCAACCAGGACAGGAATAGTTTCTGAAGTGAATACATCCCACAGCATCACTTCCTGCAAAATCTAACCACTCCTAAGCTGTACTGCCCTGTAACTCTTTTAATTGTCTCTTTTAACTTCCTAGGTTTCCAACCCAATAACGTCTACCATTAACCCATAGAATGCCCACAGTTTCCTGCGATTTGATTAGCTGAATACCTGTGTCAAACTGCAAGTAAAACAGTTATCTATAGGGGTTTTTCTTATTATTATTCATATTTTTAGTTACCGATTAGGGCAATAGAGTGACTGGCAGATTTACTGACATGCAAAAATACAAACTTTCATACGAAAAATCTCATGACGAATGTAGTTTGCAATTTTGTTTGAGTTTGAGTTTAACGTTTGATTTTGCAATGAATCGAGAATTCAATTTAATTTGTTTGACAAAAAATGTCCATCCTGCTCCTGCACTATGTTTGAAATAGTTTGCCAGGTTAAAAGAAGAATTATGAGGTGAGTGCTTTTCACTCATCCTCATAGTTCTAGCCGACCTGTGACAATGACACTGTCACAGGTCGGCTCAGTAGATCTGGAAGTGAGCGAACACATACCGACGCTCGCTCACTTCTCGATCCTGTCACTGCAGAGAGCCGTGACAGGGGAGTGACTGGATTCCCCCCTCCCCCGTCCGATCCTCCAGTGCTGACTGGCGGATCGGACGGGGCGGGTACAGCTGGCTCTGCCTCTAGATAGGCAAAGCCAGCTGTCACTCATGCAGCTGGGTGGATCCAGACATAATTGTCGGTATCCGTTTCAGCTGCTGCGTCGTCTCAGTATACAGCTGTAGCTCGCAGTATACTGAGCTTTAAGTGACGGTAGTTTGTGTCCTCCTGTTACCCTGTGGAGAACTATGGGGAAAAGCCCTAACCCCATAGTTCTCCTTTAATCCCAAAAACTATTAGGAGATCAAGCCAATGTTCCAAAACAAATTTGTTTGAAAATTCTAATGTTGTATACCCAATCTGAGAGTGAACAAGTCCTTTGATTATGCAGGGCAACGCAACAAGTTCAGTTTAGTGGCCCCATTCCCATTTGCACATACTTTGACTTTAAAGTACAGTGATTAGTATAAAACCTGTCTAACTGCATATCTACCCATATATACCAATTTACAGGGGTGTGGACATTTAAAAAAAAACAACTACTTGTCCAAGGACTAAAGCAAAGGCCCAATCTACTTGTCCCTTATGACAATCTACTTGTGGTGAAGCAAGAAGTGTTTCCCATTGTTGTGCTCGAAATTTGCACGCAAAATTCAAAATCCATGGCTGTGCTGGACGGCAGTACGGGGTACAGATAGTACACCCGTACCGGCAGAGGGGAAGGAATGGAAGGTAAGTATAGCGGGGGGGGAGGGCACACACACAAACGCTTGCGTTTATTTGCATGCAGATGGTGGATGTGGCAGGGTTGGTTTTAATTTTTTTACATTTTTATTTTTTACTTTTTTTCATCTTATTATTTTTTATACTTTATTTTATTATTTTTTTAACTTTTTATCTAAGTTAATTTTTTTTACTTTTCCACCCACTTTTACATTTTTTTTCACTTAACTTTATCGCTATCACACAGGGGCTAACAAGCTCCTGTGTGATAGCATTTGGAGGTGACAGGCTCTCTTTATGGAGCCTGCCTTCCAATACAGGAGATCGAGGATGTGTTCGATCTTCTGTACAGCTCCATATGTGACAGCTGAGACAGGAAGACTGAGTACAGCGCTCCTGTGTCACTGATCACACAGAGCAGAGCTGACAACAGACGCAGGGAACCCTGAAAACCACGCTGGAGAGGGAGGTGGCCAGCAGGGGAGACGGCCGGCAGACCATAGAGGTGACAATGACGACAGACAAGCAGGTTGCTTACAAGTGATCTGTGCCGTTGTACAGCCACCCAGGTCACATGTACAAAGCGGCTACCCTGTTTTTAAAATGTAGCCCTCCTGCTTGCCTGCAACAAGGCTAAATGAAGAAGAGAAAAACAAACAAACTGCCCGACACCCGGAACTACATGTCCTGGGCGTCAGGTGATAGGAATTCCATACCCTTGTATTTCTGTGACTTTAATTGGGCATTAAGGTGCTGGTCAAACATACCGTAGTTTAATTATCTAGACCCCTTTTGACAAGTTCCCTTTCAGTGC
Source organism: Nanorana parkeri (assembly GCF_000935625.1). Taxonomy (NCBI): domain Eukaryota; kingdom Metazoa; phylum Chordata; class Amphibia; order Anura; family Dicroglossidae; genus Nanorana; species Nanorana parkeri. Next base: position 860,272 of record NW_017306455.1, read on the forward strand.
CTAGAATCCTGGACAACCCTAATAAAATAAAGATAGATGGGTACTATAAGGCAATAAATATTGGCCTTATTGCAGTCAAGGAAGTTCTACCACTACAGGCCTCTTTTTATATATATGGTTACAGCTCTACTAATATAAGAAAACTTTATGGAGAGGGCTCAGTCTTAGTCCCAGAGCTGAAGCCTGTGGGCCTTTTTGTTTTGCTTTTCCTGCATGACATGTAATAGGACCAGTAATTGTCTAATTCATCATAATACTGATCTCCACACAAGAACAGCCCAAAGCAACGTTGACAATGATTGGCCCTCAGTAATAAGCAGCATCTGCTTGGCTGCTCTAGTAAGCCGTTGTTTCAGTCGTCTGGACCTGAACAGGTTTAAATAATAAATAACAAGCACACATTCTCCTTTTCTTTATACATGTGTAAAATCTATTTATGTCAATCCACGTGCACAGCTCCACCCGGCCCCTCTGACCCAGCAATGTGTTTTTAGTTAGAAGGACATTTTTGTGGTGTAGTTGGCTTATTCCACAGGGAAAAAAAAAACTTAAAACCTTGCAGCCAAACTTCTGTGCAGGATTTTAACTCCTTCACGTGAAAAAGGTTTAGGGTTAATTATTCAGGACAGGATAATATGATGTTGTTGCCATAGAAACATGGCCTAGCAGTACCAGAATCCATACCAGTTTCAATTCAAAAATTAGGACACTGTCATGTTTTACCCGAGATCACCCAAACTCCACCCCAATCATGCTTATATTTGGCCAGATTATGCCCATTTCCCTGGAGTCTGAGACTTCAGAGGTCTGAAAGCCAAGGCTGTGCTGCCAAACTGGAGCTGGGAGGTATCCCAATATCATCCTAGACAACAAGTCTGTCTAGGCAAATTCTGGGTACCCGTCATAGTGAAATAAGCCACGTAATTATCAATCAACAGGTCCATAATATGGCCACCTATTTCTGTGTAGGTGCCTAATGTGCTTTAAACTGCCTCCAGGGATGAACTTGTTCTGATCTGAGAAACGGTTCACAGAGGATGTGGAATGGAAAGGCTACTTCTGGAAACCGCATGAGAGGAACATTTCCATAAACAAAGTAAGACACTGGTTTGAGTTAATGTTGAGCCATGTGATACCATTCAATATAGCATAGTTTTCAAGTACATCCTGTACCAAAGTCTTTAATAATCCTTGAAGAATAAGCGTACCTTTTATTATGCTATCCATACGCTGCTTTACTCCATAGCAACTTTCTAAATATAATTCAATCGAGTTCATGTGTTTTAAGAGTGAAAGCATCTTAAGTGACAATGCTAAGAAGCATAAAAGATTCATATCCTGCTTTGGAGTGCTCTGGTCATTTTTTCGAGGTCCCTTTAAACATTGATCATCACTGTGCTTTGCCTGAGGATGTAACTTTACATATGGAATAAAAAGAACTTTGCTTGGAGAACCTTTGGAGTGCTGGTGACTTACTGTTTTGTTTATCTGATCCAGTGGCACCATCCGCTGTATGCCCGGCCTGCCCAGGGTGAGGGTTTCTGAGTATTGGTGTTCTCAGTGCACCTTAGAAGACTGGGGTATACACCAAGAAATGCCACAGGTTACAATTACCATCTATACCTCCAGAGAGAGGAATACACCAAAGAACTGCCCCCCAAAATATTTTCTCATGGCAAAGGATCACTGGGAAAATAGCACTAAAACAGTACTCCCAGTTCAAATCTTGACAATGTAAACTCTATTTTATTTGTACTATATTTAGAACATTGATGCAAAGGGGAGATTGGAACTCTACATAGCTCATGTAATGTTTAAACCTGCAGTTCAAATTTTAGTTTGACTTGCCCCCAGCCTACCAGTCTTTTACTTACCTGTCCCAGATCCATCGAACCATCTCCAACAAAACTGCAATGCTGCTTGTCAAAATCTTCCAAGCCTGCACATGTGCTCATTCAATTTTATGGACAGTTCATACTCCATACTCTGGAGTCCAAAAAAAAAAAAAGACAACATCTGAATAGAGGTAATGGGGTTCTAAAGCTTCTAAACCTTCTCCAAAGTAATAAACCATTTATGTTGCGATTTACTTGATTACTCTCTCAGTTACAAGGAGAGATTTCCAATCACTTCTTATTCCGTGGAAAAAAAAAAAGAAAAAGCCCCCAAAAAACATGGCATACAATCTAATCCTCCATGCACCAAAATTGAAAGAAATCATTTTCCCTGGAGTTCCACGCTAATGCAGAGTATTAAATGCATAAAATTATCGTATTACATGCAATAGTAGTGGGTGGGACGCATATATAAACAGCATGCAAAGGTAAGAAAAGCGTGCCTGGAGGCAGAGGTAGCCTCCCTAGAGAAATCATTGTAGCTTCAGAGAATGGAAGGCTCATGATAAAAACAGCCACACAGTATGAGGAACACTTAAGTCATCAAATATAGGAGCACACATTTTCTTTTCCAGACAGACTACCTCCATTTTTACTTAACAGCCTGAAAATAGGATTTTCTTTTTCTGGAGTGTCTCTTTAACCTTGGTAATCAATCCTAAATTGCCCACTCCGCAAACTGGCTGCTGATGTGAAGACATTGGGTGCACTTGAAGTTTATTTACAAAAAGATTTCAGAGAACTGGCTGTAATGTAAGCCTCTAGAGACCAATTTAATTGCGTAATGCCAATTTATCTCAAGTTTTATCTGCTAAAATTCCATTGTAATGAGTCTATGGTGAAATCTGGAAATAGAATCAGAAAAGTGAACTTTGCCTATGTGCTGCTTAGCTCCTCAGACAAGAGCAGGCATGTGACTGGCAGGAAGTTACTTTCCAGCCACAGCTGTGGATGTTTGATGTAAACTTCCACCATGGTGTTGTAGAGACGGTGTATATATATATATATATATACATATACACACACAGAAGGATAATGTATATTCATCGCTGGCAATGACAGAGAATGCGTGGTACTAAAAGGTTTACATTTATTGAAAAGCATGTTACAGTCAACACTGGAATGCACAGCGAACACTAGTCTATCGACCAAGGGTTAAGTGTTTCCATCCAGCCATTGCTGCATGGAACACCACTTCTATTTCTCAGGAACCCAGTGATCTGAGAAGGCCTTTTGCTTTCTTGTCTTGTTGTAATCCTAAACACACCTACTGTAGATTTCTTCCCTTTTCCCTCACAAGGTTTTTTTTCACTGCCTTCAGATATTGATTTCTGGGACATCTGACATTCTTGTAATCTTCTCTGGAGAAAGGATGGTTATCCTGACACACCCATCCTGGATTGCAGTATCCCCTCTCTATTTTGGGACTCGGCTAATTGCAGGCTAAGTGTGCGGTCACAATGCCAATGTGCCATAAACAACGTCTGCCCAGAAGGGAGAAGTCCAGGGTGGTGCTGACTTTGAAGTGGAAATGGCCAGCCAAAACAACCATCACTTCAAGATGTACATCACAAGGTTAGATGACAAGGCCAAGAGAAAGCCGAGAGCACAAGTTAACCCAGCATTGTAGCGAGCCTGGAATCTTAATTTTAAGTTGCACAAGCTGACATTAAAATATTGTGTAACACATCATATATGGAAATCACATATTATTATATTAGCGTTCAAAAAGATCTTTTATGTCCATGTTAAAAGGAAAACAATCTTCTCCAAAAAGAAAAACAAACCCCAACATATAAAAGGGGGAAATAAAATTTACAATAGCTGCCATGCAACAACAAGAATGTAGGGAAAGTGTAAAAACAGTCAGTGCCTTAGATTTACATTGCATACATACAGCTGTGAGACTGTCAGCGTAGGAGAGCCTAGGTAACCTCACATCCCAAGAAGTGCACTTCTATTTTTTCAGGAGGAATTTAAGATAAAAAAAAAAAAAAAAAAGGTACATTTTTTGCGGTATGGCTCAGGCAGAATTAACACTTATGGAACATTTCCTATAACATGGCAATTCTTCACTTTTAGAGTTAAGTTTCACTTTCAGTTATTTTAAGCACCCTGGGAGCTCCAAATTCCAGGCTGTCTCATATTGGTCAGTAAGGATGTTATGCCATATCACATACAGATACCACCAACTGTTCTGATTAGTCTTAATATTCTTACGAGTGATATATTAGAATCCAATATGTCCCTCTGCACTCCTCACAGCGTTGATGTAACACACCAATTGTGTTACAATGTTTCCCTGATGAAGCCTCCTTCGTGGCCCCGAAACGTCGGTTATAATTATTGCAACATGTATGATGATTTGTCCGATTAAATGGACTTTATCGTTTGAATATTTTCCACTGAGTGCTGGTAATTCCTGTTAATTTGCGGTCTGATTTTTAATATGACTTTCCAAGATTGTATTTTAGAACCGTTCTAGGGTCAACTGGTACAAAGGAAATACAAATGACAATCTTGCATAGAATGAAATATAAGCACATGCCTGGCTAACAAAGGGGAAGAACAGTTATAAACAGGCCCTCTGACCTTGGGGTGGTTACCTTCTCTGCCCTCATTATACACTATATGGCCAAATGTTTGTAAACACCTGGCCAGCACACCTACACTATATGGCCAAACATATGTGGACACCCCTCCAAATGATTGAGTCATGCGACAATGTACAAGGACATTTTAGACAATTATGGGCTGCCAACGTTGTGGCAACACATTGGGGGAAGGTCCTTTTCTGTTCTACCATGCCCCTGTACATGAAGCCATCTCCATAAAGACATGGTATGATGAGTTTGGTGTGAAGGAACTCAAGTGGCTAGTACAGAGCCCTGACCTCAACCATAGTGAACACCTCTGGGATGAACTGAAATGCCGACTATAAGCTAGGTCTTCTTATCTATTGTTGAAAGTGCCTGCTGAACACCATACAGTGTTCTGACCAATGTAGATCAGATAGGTGCTTAAAGTGACTACTACAGATGGCGCTGTGCAGAACATCAGACGTAAAGATAGGTCACCAGACCTCCAAAATGCACAGAAAGAGGAGGAGAGATGGATATTTTCTTTGCATTTTGGAGTACTGCTGACCTTTCTTCACAAGTCTGAGGTCTTCTCATCTGACATCAGTACCTGACTTTGCAAATGTTCACAGCTTCCAACTGTCCCTCATTTGGAACCAAATCCCTCTGTCCCTCTTTTCTGTGTTGTTGTCCCTATTTGTGGTCTGATGTAGAAACAAAAATTTAGTATTTAAAGTACCAAACGTGTCGTAATACACAATCTTTCATTCACTCAATAAATTATTGCATTCGTGCACATGAATTCTTCACAATCCACATAACTGGGGGCATGGCAGGGGTGTGTATGTTGTATACTTTGCTCTTTTTTTATCTCGGGAAGTTGGGAGGTATGTAAATGCACCTTTAGCTGAATGGTAACAAATTTCCACAGGCACACTCTGAAATCTGGTGGATAGCCTTCCCAGTAGACTGGAGGCTTCTATAGTCACGTACCGGTCTGCACTCCATGGACAGTTAGTTATTGCACTTTTATTATAAGACTCTAGTCCAGTCAAATCCCAATGATCTGTGGACACCACTGAGGTACACAGTGTACAAAGTGCCTGCTTTCCAAGTGATATCACTTGTTCCTATTGATTGGATAGGCTGAAGATAAACTTAGCAGACATGAATTGAGAAACTAACAACTTGTGAAAGGTTACCCTTTTTTATTCAAGATACCTTTTCTTTAAAAGAAGAACTGGGACACGCCAGTGTCTCATTATACACATAAGAATTAATCTCTACACAGAGGCAAGTGTAAAAATGATCACAAAAGCCTCACTTTATCCCATTGTGTTATGTATCCAGAAACATTGTCATAGTATAATGCTGAGTACACATTGAGTACAATAAAAACACAAACTGCCCCAACAATCACCTGACTGGAGCCCTGCTCTTAGCCATTATATTAGGTATACATTTTGCAATACTTTGAAAATGTTGTTCTGTCATGAAATAGAGATATTCATAGAATATCGACAACTGGAAAATAAAAAATCTTAAGGGTTCACTCTTTCTGTATGTTTGTCATTTGAACAAAAAGTATCATACTACATACTGTGCCCATCCAGGTATATTGTCTCCTGGGGTTCACAGAAGTATGTATAGCCACAATTTTTATATTTTGGGATAGAGTAGGAAAGGGTTTTGCTTTATTTGTCCTGTTCAGGAGATTTCCCTCAACTTCCTGCCCTGAAGACACAGCTGGAAGTGAGAGTAAATCTCTCCAAAGTGAGATTTCCCCTCTTAGACAGCGGTCACTGTCCCAGCAAACTGGGACAATATACAGAGGCATTCAGGAAATCAATCAGCTTATGGTATGTCAAACTAAACTCAGACTGTACTGCCTGATGCTGCAGACAATGCTTTTTTCCAAAGCGTTTTCCAGCAGGAAAACAGCGGGAATGCACAGCAATGCAACAGAAATAGCACTGCAACATACCACTCTCCTGCCTTAGTTGTGGATAAAGAGTTAACTGTACACCAAATGACTGATTCAAAGGCAAACTTTGAACTCTGGAAAGAAACATAAAAATATTCTTCCTGTATCTGTCCATTATTACCTGAAGCTGATAACGGACACAGACCATGGACAAGAACTCAAAAGGTATCAAAAGGTACACTCCAATCTAAAAAAAAAAAAATATATATATATAGGGAGCATAACTGTTGTGTACCAGTCCGCCTTGTGATCTGGGAACCCTTGCTTGTGATGCAGGACAGCTATTCACAAACACACCCAGTGCAGGCTTCTTGTTCTCTCTCTCACATACAGAAGAGCTCATTATATTCAAACTTGCTGTAGAAGCTTGATTGTTCCTGGTGATACAGAAAACAAAAGGAGATCTTACACAGCACAGGAATCGGAGAGTAAAACACCCACTGACCGTGTTAGGTGGTCCCTGGATTCTTGTTGCAGTGGATTACAAAGAACCCAGTTCAAATTGTTCCGGATATCATTAGCAACTTACTAATTGCTTTCGCTTGCCTGGGTTGCTTAAGCCCAGTTGGAGAGACAGCCATTTTGTTGGCAGGTCAATCATCTTATTACAATTACTAGTGTTTAAAAGGGATGTTTATCTTCTCTGTCATGTCATATAAAAGCTATACAACTTGAAACAGTGCAACTATATTGTATGCTGTGTCCCAGAAACATCTCCGATGACTGTGTCTGTAAGTATCTATACACCCAAATAATTCAGCATAATCAGATAGATTGGGGGACAATCAGCTCATGTCTGTGAGATATTCTAGGACACAGCTCACTGGCATAACATGATACTGGAATCAATGCTCACCACGAAGAATCTGCCAAAAATGTCTTTGTTGTTATATATATATATATATATATAGAGAGAGAGAGAGAGAGAGAGAGAGAGAGATTTTTTTTAATATGCCATCATTATAACTGAAGGCCAAAATATCCAACTGGATATTTTTCCCACCAAGGTGTAGAACATTATCTTAAAGCCTTACCTGTGTCTCTCTCTCTCTAGTAGGTATAAAAAGCACTCACATGCCTTGCAGCGGACATAAGTGAAAGTAACAGCATTTTATTGTAAACGGAGCTCAGTCTCAGTCTTGTAAACAGAGCTCAGTCTATCTTTATTGATAAAGATGGACTGTGCTCCCTCGAAACATTGACAGTAAAATGCTGTTGAAACAGTACGTGGACTTATCTCCATTGCAAGACCCATGAGTACCTCTACTTTGCATTTGTATAGATAATTTTGTGGATGAGCACCTGGGCATTTACCTTACAAATAGAGTGCAGTGGCTACCACTGGGAGTATGTGTATATAGATATATATTCACACACACAGTATATATACACCAATTACGTTCATTGCCCTCTTCATGGTAAGTGCAGGTTAGCGAACCTATACTCCTGCCAGATTCGGCAGTGTAGGATAATGGCTAAATCTGCTGCATATCAAGACACCTGAAACTGAGAAGAAGCCTTGTGTGGGTCATCCTGCTCGTATGAGTTTTCACAGTATGGCACCATCATTTTTCAATTATGAGGCAAGCTGTTTGATCAAGTAGAAAGATAAAAGCAGGAAATGTTCTCCTGGACAAGCCTCATAGTCAGAACTGTCAGCAGGAAAACAGGTCTTTGTTCTAAACATCTGGACACCAAACACTATGCACACATACAGTCTACATTATTTTTTGAAGGACCAGGTTTTATCCAAATAGCTTCCAACGAGAACTAAGAAATGAAGAAGCCTGCTAAGCAATACATATGATTCTGGAGCCTTTGTAATACTATTCAAAGTATGCACAAGCAACAACCACAACAGGTAGCAGCCAACATTTTAAGGTAGTGATCTATTTTATTTTGTAACTTTTGATAAAGGATGGTATTGTGGTTCACAAATTATGTGGAACTTTGAATACATACCGTGCACAGTGATCATGCAAAATAGCGGAACTACGCAATGCTCTTTATAATATTAAACTTTCCACAGGAAACAATCCCCTACATAGGAGTAATCGGCCTATACACAAAAGATAGTGATCACTCTATTTGTAACACTAAGTTCCACAGGTGGCTTAGTGGTCAACATGTCTCATCTTGTTAGCGTGGATTCCTCTGGGAGCTCCATTTCCTTCCTACAATCCAAAAACTTTACACCAACCTTTTTACTGTGGAGGACCCCTTGAAATATTTTTTAATATATTACTTATGAAATAAAATGAATAATGGTCAGCATAGAATCGCAGACAGTAGTGTCCATTCACATTGATTGTCAATGGGAGAGATGTCCCGTTACATTGGTGGCCACTGAGAAACATGCCTTCTTACATTGGTGGTTAGTGGGAAAGGTATCTCCTTACATTGGCTGTCAATGGCAGAGGTGCCCCCTTACCCAGTCGGTCAATGCATCCATTGACCACTTACATTAGTGGTCAATAGGAGAGGTGCTCACTTACATTGGCAGTCAACTAGAGAGATGCCCACTTACATTGATGGTCAATAGGAGAGGTGCTCACTTACATTGGTCCTCAATGGGAAAAGTCTCCACTTACATTGAATGTCAATAGGAGAGGTACTTCCTTACATTGGTAGTCAACTAGAGAGATGCCCACTTACATTGATGGTCAATGAGTAGTGAATAGAAAGGCGCCCTATTAAAATTGGTTGTATAGAGGAAAGGTGTCCTCATACATCGGTGGTCAAGGGTAGAGATGCTCCCTTACATTGATGGGATGGGATGAATGTCTCATTACATTTGGGATCAATGGAAAGAATGCCCTTCTTACAGACAGCTACAAAGGCTATAGGTCTCAGAGGTTCCTACCTGAGAGAGGCGAGGCTCTCTGCCTGTTACCGCAAAGAGATATCAGTTCCAGAACCATGCAGATAAGGTCAGGCAGGAAAACAAGCCATCACTGCTCAGGGAGCCCCTAACAGCCTCTGGAGGAACCTCAGGATTCCACAGAACCCTGGTCAATAAATTCTGCATTAGTCAGTAAGCTCCTTTTGTGGAAGGGGGTCAATGTGATTCAGTAAAGCATTGCAAAATATTTTATATAATTATTATTGTGTCCAATGAGTACACCTACTTAATGTTTTACTGGCTAAAATTGCCTAAAATCTGCCAAAACACCTTACAGACAGTCATTCAAACTTAATAGTCAAGTCAGCTAAACAAAAAAGTTAAATATATTTCACTCAACACTTTATGGCATGG
>NW_017306455.1:869998-879806 GCF_000935625.1 Nanorana parkeri
ATTTATAATGCAATAAACCTGAAAACCTGTGTAACAATCGTGGAGATCATCGTTTATTGCAAAAGCACTTTTGCTATCTTAGAAATGTTAATTACCCCACTATACAGATAGTCTGGTAAGTGCAAGGTTACTTATTAATGAATGGTTTGAGTTGAATGAAGCCATGCACCTACCATTGAGGAGTAACATAAGTGTTTTATGCTAACTTGACACCATAAGATTTTGATGTCCAGCTTAAAAAAGTGTAGTCAATAATAGGCGAGCGAATCGGCTAGTTTTATTCTCATATTTGGCAACACATTTCCCCCCAAAAAACATAAGCTGGGCTGCAAATTTTTAGCCTAGGTTACTGTTATCCCTTCATCTGTGGTGGTCGCTGCAGTTCGAATATGTGCAAGCATTCCATATTCAATCAAGGGAGCACAAATCTTTCTGCATTTTCTTTAAAGAATAAGAACTTGATAAAACAGGGGTGGGTAAATGATTGAATGCAATCCAATTGGATGACATTAGTGGTGGAGAAGATGGCAGGGGCAGAGCAGGAATGGGGGTCGTGAAGCGGGCAGCACTGGAGCAAGGAAAACGCAGAGGATGAAGCTGGTCATACAATTACACGGTTATTCACTAAAGGGTGAAGAGTTTATAGAAGGCAGGAGAAGTGAACAATCTAGGACATAGCTAATTTGGAAAAATTCTCCAATTCAGCGCACTTTCCAGTTCAGCTATGTTGTCCTAGATTGTTCACTTCTCCTGCCTTCTCCAAACTCTTCACCCTTTTGTGAATAACCCTGTTAGAATTTTGGCTGATTCCTGTGAATCAGCTGAAATTCTGACTGTGGATGGCCCTACCGGCACCACTGAAAATATTGAGAGTCGCCCTAAGACCAACACTGGCAGCAGTGTGGGAAATAAAATAAAAAAAGCCAAGAGCCTAAAGGTGCCAGTACGCTTGTGTTTCTGATTTCAACACTAGAAGGCAGAGGCTACCTGGCTCATGATAAAGGACCACATAATACCGGGAAAACTGGAAATTCAGGTGCAAGGATATGGTGGTCAAATTCTCCCAGAGCTGCAAAGTGTGAAGGGTTGGTTTCATTTGCCAGTGTTCACCAAAACCTAAATGGCACTTTTTAGCATTTAAGCCTGTTGAACAACTTATAATTAGAAGCCATAGATAGGTAAGACGACTTTATAGGATGACCTCACCACTATTTACGAGACAAAAGAATACGCCCTTTATTGGGAAAAACACTGAGATAAGTGAATTTTCATATGCAAAAAACATGTCATGGCAACTCATCACAACCATTCTGAACATGAAACAGTAACCACGATAACACAGCACAAACATTTTAGAAAAGTGCCATGTCTACTGTTCCTTAGCATACACTCCTCCGCCTTATATTTGAAGTACATTGTATATCATTGCGGACTTTGCACTTTTCAGCTTATTAAAAGAAAGTGTAATTACAGAGGGAGAGAAAAGATAAACATTTCTAAGTACAATCTTTCGGATGCTCAGAGTTTATACATATTTCAGTTTTGGGTTATGGGTCTCACTCCTACTGCTGGATCCTTTATTATGAAGAATGACATTTAAAGGCATATTCCACCCTTTGCATACGAATTAATAAATGCTCCCACATTCATAAAAGACAAAATGCGTATTTAATATTTTTTTTTTTCCATTGAAGACTGGAAAGCATTGCAACCATGATCAGTTGATCGTGGGTATCAATGCACAGTCTCTTGCAGACTTAAAGGAGAATTATGGGGTGCTATCAAAACACTAATCTCCGTAATTCTAGCCGACCTATGACACTGAAGCGGGAAGTCAGCAAACACATACCGCCGTTTGCCGACTTCCCGTTCCTCTCCCTGCAGAGAGCGTTGACTGTCAGTCACCGCTCCCTGCAGGGATTTCCCTGGGGGTGGGCACAGCTGGCTCTGCTTCTAGAGAGGCAGAGCCAGCTGTCAATCAGCCAGTATTGTCGGGATCTGTCCCGGGTACGGCACGGCTCTGTGCTCTCGGCATATAACGAGTAATAGCATTAGTATACAGTATGTCTGCCTGTGTCCTGTGACCCTGAAGAGAACTATGGTCAAAAAAAGGTTAGGCCATAGTTCTCTTTTAATTCCCCAGGTCGACACTGAAACACGGCTATGGGGCTGACACTGTCCTTTCTTCTGGAGGGGGGCTTCTGTTGTTACCCCTGGTCCCTGTGTGTGTTGTAAAGTAGTCACCGCTCCAAGCTCGCTCCCGTGATAGATTACAATCTAACATTTAGTTTAGTAATTTGTATGAGATTGTAGTTCATCACTTGAGAGTTTGGAGTGGTGGCTACCTGAATGCATTTTTAAGATTTAAATCCTGAGTTTAGTGTCACTTTAATTGTTTTACACTTGGACAACACCTAACCTCCCCTTCAAAGCTTTTCTTTATCTAAACTTCACAGAGTTCAGATGATGCCATGATTCCATGTCAGCATATGTAATGCCCGTCATTAGTAAAACACACAATAAAAACAACCTTTGGATCTATTTGAAAGAACCTTTCAAAAGTCCATATAACTAGGCCAATGTGTAACTGAGGTGATTATAGTGCTATAAAAGGAACATTACTGAAAGGTAGATAAACATGCTTCAACTATCAGGTAAGGCTAGGTAGCATTTGGATAAACCTGACTACAATCGATGTAGGGGAGCAGATGATCCTTAAATGTCATACTGAAACTGAAGGGCTGGGATAATCTGTGTGGTTACAGAAAAATCCCATGTACCATGTGTGTAGTCATTATATGAAATCTTCTACTGAATCCCATGCATTTGTGAGTTGGGGTAGCCAAGGACTTAAGCCAGTGCTTGATGGACTTTTAAGCAATATTTTGTACAACAGATCAATTTATGAAGAAACTTCAGGATTGCAGCTTTCCACAGACATTACAGTCTGATGGAACAGTCTCCTTAAGCTTTACTAACACCTATGCATGGGGAGGGTTTATCTCAGGGGTAGGCAATTTTGGCACAATAGCTGTGATAAAACTAAAAATCCAATCATGCCTCTGGGAGTCATGCCTGAGGGTGTCATAGTCATGCAATGCCTCATGGGAGTCATAGTCCCAAAAGCCGGAGTGCCAAGGTTGCCAAGCCTTGGCTTAGCTTAGCAATTCAGTCAACTTACATCTAATTGGTTGTGTTCTACTACACCGTTGCATAACCCCACTGTACCAAGTGTGTTTAGTGCAAGACCCGCCAACTGCTATGCATGTCCAGAAAATGGTAGTGAGCAGTGACAAAGTAAAAATAGTTTAACAAGGGGCGCAAATGAGGGTTTTTAGACTAATAAAGATGGACAACCTATGGTGCCTGCTCTTAAATGTAAAAAAAAAACAAAACATGTTAGGATGAAAAAATAGACAAATGAAGGGTGCTTGTAAAAAATGGCTGAAAATCTAGCTCTATAGACTGATTATCGTCTGGTGACACTACTCTTAAGATCTTTCAGACAAAAAAGCCATCTAAGACAAACATACGACTCACAATTTCACCCTGCTGTTATGTTTATGAGTAGCCCTACGCTGGTCTGTTTTAGAGGAGGTGAGGCATGCAGAAGCCATGGAAGAATTAGTTTTGAAGTGGAACTAAAGCCTATGCGGGTCTAGGGAGCACCTTCAATAATGTGCCAGTATGTAACAAATACAGGCACATTATGGCAGACCTACCCCCTAGTTTTGCCTCATCCAGCGATGTCAGACCCGTGCTCCTCCTTGTCTGTTTTTCGCTGCTGCCGTCTTCTCCTGGTTTTTCCATGTCTAGTGTATTCTCTCTTCGGCCATAGGAACTGCCAATGATGATGTTCCTTCTGCAGATACATACTGGAGTTACATCATCCCAGCACCATTCTCGAGATGCTGGGAGTGCTGCGCTGCATGAGTTGCACAAGTTTACTTACACTTAGATACTTAATCTACCCTCTTAAACAGAAGTCTTTTTAAATATTCCGCAATTTAGCTACAGTTTCCAGTGAGCACATCTTTCAAAGCAGAGATAAGCAACCTCATCACTCCAGCTGTTGTGGAACTACAAGTCCCATGAGGCACTGTAAGACTGACAGCCATAGGCATGACTCGCAGAGGCATGATAGCATTTGTAGTTTCACCACAGCTGGAGTGCCAAGGTTGCCTACCCCTGTTCAATAGGGATTAACAGAGCCAAATGTAAAATGCACTTTTAATGACTGGATGGGCCAGCCCTTTAATGGTTCACCATTTACTAGTGATATGACCTCCAATTGACTCATTCCTAGCCAAGTGACTCCATGTTAGTATCCTACATTTCCCCCCAAAATAGATTTGCAAAGGGCGTATGCGGAGGAGAGTGGCACCTGGTAGACATAAAACATGCTTCTATGAGATATTCAACATCTTGCTTATGTCAACAAAGGAAGAATGACTGCAATCAATTCAATTGTCTTTTAGGTACATAGGAAAATGAATGTTTCTAACATGAAATAGCTAACCAAATGATATAATTCCTAAACCATTACATCACGTGTATGCTTATACCTAGCAAACACTGAATGACCTCATCAGCATAACATGTAAAAGCTGTCATAAGTCTACTATGCAGCACTTGTAAATGTCATAATAATAGTTATTTTCCTATGTTCCTTGCCTTTTTTGGGGGATTCAATAACCTGCAGCTCTGAAAGCGTAAATATAACCAGGCTATGAACATTTATAGCAGTATAGGAGCTTTAAAACAAGCCCTCACTGACCTCTGTAGCTGCGGGTACTGTGGAGCAAATACTCAAATTTCACAGCAGAAGCACTGAAGGAATCCTGGATATGGATAAGTTGTAGAACGTTTGTTTTTACTTTTCTACTACTCTCTATGTTACCATTAGCAGGATTACCCTTCACTTTGTCTCTGTGACACCAGGCAAGAAAAAGTGGAACAGATGTCATGCGAACACAAAGGCACAGACAACACATAGGTTCTAACTTTAAAAATGTTTGTCACTGTGTCTACATTGGAGCAATGTTCTGTCCCTTTCTTTCCTCATGACACCCCATTATCAGGAGGTAAGCATGAAAACAGACAAAAAAAAAAAAATTGACAGAGGTTCTAACTCTTCCGCAACGTTTCCAAAACTAAAACAAAAATAGCTGCAGTTCAGCTTTAATGACTAATCACTGAACACAATCCCATCTCTGTGGCTTACAATGTGAAACATTTTCTCATAGAGGCTGTTCAGCAAGAGTATGGATTTCATGGTTAGGTAGCAGTTGGCATGGTGACCGCTACTAATCAGGGCAGTGTCGCTGTTGTTCCATCTGACTAGCAGTCTGGGAAGTGAGGCAGTGACCTTAGTCACTTCCTTGTTGTACAACTCTAGTAAACAAATAGGACGCATGACCAGTGTTTACTACTGGTGCCAGCATAGGACCAGTGTGCCCTCTGCCACCATCTTGGGAGAGCCTGTGTCTAACTGGATAGAGAGCAAGTCACCAGCACACCACAATCTTCACCATCAAAATGCCTTTATTGAGATTGGAAAAAAAAGCAATGTTGCGGAAGCACGCAGGGTTCCTTCATAAGGCAATGTGACAGCAACCACCAAGAGCCAACAGGGGATATACCAGTTAGGTGTGCAATGGGATATTTGCATTGATCTTGTGTCTAATTGGACACAGAGTTCTCCTGAGATTTCCGTGGTCATCGTGGACACAGAGAGGGTATATTAAACCCCTTCTGTGTCATGGGGGGGGTCCTTTCCTGCAGAGAAGTGTGCAAACACCAGATACGGGCACATAACTACTTGCTAGGGACAGATGGACCTCGTCCCTCACTTTGGTATGGTTGGAGTACTGGGACCCAGTCAGCAAGCTGGCGGGTTCCTTGGAGGAAGGTGCAATCGGTGGCCACACACCAGTAACGCCAAGCAGCTGTTAAGAGAGGATATTGGAGTCAAGAGATTCAAGCCCCTATATCTTAAGGAAGCACCTCATTCTTCCAAATGTAAGCACTGCATTTTTCTACTTTTCTGTTTGTTGTTGAATGTGACTTGTTGTTCGGAGGTGGAAATGAAGAAGGCTACAGTGTTCTTGTAAAAGCCAAGTTCTCTCGGATAAAACCCTTTAAAAAAAAGGGACAATTGTGTCACCTGCTCATTTAAACCTTTGGCACACAGTAAGATATAAAGAGACAAAGCTACTACATGCTACAAGTGAAAATTGTAATCACTTAGTAGTCATCCCTTCCTGCCAAACATCTCTCTCACAGTATAGGTCACTTCAATATAAACTGGTTTGATATTTTCCAGCCTGACTGAGGACCTGAAAGGAGAAGCTGATCTGATGGCATTGTTTTGTCTCCATACACAATTATACATTTGCATGATAGTATGAGATTCGGTCAGGTCATGCAAATATTTGACTCCGGAGTCAGAGCATGAGTGTCAATGACATCATGATCAGGTAAGCCTGTGCTTGGTGTCAGTGCCCTCTTGCCTGCAGAATGAATGTGAATTTTTAATGACAAAGAGGATTTCTCTATAAAGAAAACCGTGGTCGTTTTAACTCAACAATGTCTCCCTTGTTCCAGCTTCCCATTCTATAGAATGAGTGTGTCGCTGCCGTAATTGAACTTTGGAAAGACAGATCACTCGTACATATCACTGACATTAGTCAACTCTGTTACAAAGAAAGAAAAGGGCTGACTGTCTCACAAAAGTCAATGCAAGAGCTGTAAATAGTTCTCCTACATCTGTACACTTTGGACCGGCTCACCCATTTAAACTTGCAAAAGTAAACAATGAAAAAAATATGAATGTTTTACAGCGACAATATGAGGTTTGTTTTCAGGAGTCGTCATTTCCTTTCCGGTTCCTGAGATACCAGACATTAAATCATAAGAAAATGCCAACTGGCGTTCACCTAGGACTCTGTGCCAGGAGAGGAGAGGGGGAGGAAGGGGTGGGCTGACGCTGGAGGAGAAGGAGGGGGGCAGTCCTGTACATAATTACTAAAAACAGAACCCAAACAATGAGCTTTGCTGCAGAAATGTCCAGCTGAACATGGTCTATATTTACGCTAGTGGCTAAAAAATTGGAATTAGGAAAATGGCGTATAAAGTACTGTCAGCAAAAATACAAAATAGGTGAAAACAAGAAAAGAAGCTTTGGCTTATCCAGAGATGAAAGAGAGGAAAGGTTCTCTTGCCAAGGCAAAGCTGAAGTTTAATCTGCTTATATTTTGCCCTAAATGATTAAAATAATACCGATTTTCTTTTTATACTTTATTTTGGACCAGGCGATGTCATCATTGGGTCTCTGTGCTATCTATTGAATGCAGGCAGGTCATGGCTGGTGGGAGCGGCAAGTAGAGTGCTTTAAACGACTCCCTGAAAACATCACAGCTGCCTGTCTCAGTACACCTCTCTAGAGCCTTCAGCCCTGATGCAAGTAGTGGGCTGGCTTTTGGCTTAGTTATGCCAATATCAAAGTGCCTTGAAGGGTGGATGACAGTCGATTGAACAAAATATCTCTGGTTTGAGATTTAGGATATGATCAGTTAAGTTGCGTCAAATGATTGCTGATCGAATTGATATGTGTTTGGACACCATAACAAAGCAGGCCAGAAAATGGAAGAAGTATCTGATTGGCTGCTACAGACAACTGACTCTTCTTAAAAGAGAACTATGGAGTAAGTGTTTTTCACCATAGTTCTCTTTAGGGTCACGGGAGGACATATACTAGCGTCTTCCAATGACCCAAAGCTCAGTATATCACGGGCTATTGCCGTAGCTGTGAGCGCCTTAGCCGGGACGGATCCTGACTATAGAGATCCACCCAGCTGTGAGAGTGACAGCCGGCTCTGCCTATCTACAGGCAGAGCCAGCTGTGCCCGCCCCCTCCCTTGTTCGTTCCTCCACTCAGCGCTGGAGGATCGGAGAGGAGAGGGGGGGAATCCCTGTGGGGAGCGGTGACTGACGGTTCTGCTCACTTCCCGATCGATAGAGCCAACCTGTGACACCTTCTTTGTCACAGGTTGGCTCTAACTATGAGGATGAGTGGAAATCACTCACCTCATAAATCTCCTTTTAAGCTTTTATTTATCAGACCAAGTTCATCTGAAATGGACAATACATTTATGGGCGAACCCCACTCAGCTTCATCACCCCCATGTTCTTATATCCTAGCTCGAGTTCTAAATCTGTTTTCTCCCACCAAAGATTCTGAATCTTCCTGCTGCATTATATCCAACAGGAAAGTAAAAATCACCTTGCAGCAGCTAGTGAGTGGAGCTCAAACATCAAGTGATAGAAGCGATGGAAAGAGGCTGCAAGTTGATAAACTGTTCAGCATCGTTGCCTTGCAGCATCAGAGTCCTGGGATCTAATCCCATTGAGGAAACATGTGCACTGTATTTGCAAGGTCTCCGTAGTTTCCTCTCTCAAAACACATAGAGAGGTTGTTTTCCATGCAAAATTGGCCCTGGTGTATTTTTCCAACTATAGTATGGACATTAGATTTGATCAATGGTAGACTGTGGTGTAAATGGTTTACAGTATACCTCTAGCCAAATTTATTTTAGTTTTGGAATGCACCCGCAGCAAATGCCACAATGGATTGGGTAGGGAGGATGGGGTGGCGGTCACAGTTTTCAGCGGCCTTGAGTGAACTGCGTTCACAACAAGCCCAGCCTCATCTCTAAACAACAGGTATTTTTTTGCACTTCTCGAGCAGTTAGAACAAAAACCCTTTCAATTGTATATTTAGCAGGCCAAAAGGGAGCACATAAGGAGTTCATTGTTAGGGTTTACATACTATTTAAATGTTAAAAAAGTGACTGCACTCTTACCATCACTGGAGAGCACATTGTGTAAACTGCCAGTGTTATATAAAGGAGTAGAAAATACATAGGTACAGGGAGGTGGTTCAGCTTGCCATCGTCTACCCCAGGGGTGCCCATTAGGTCGATCGCGATCTACCAGTCGATCGCAAAGCGATCCCTGTCGTCCTGCCGTGGGGCTTCTCCGGATCCCGCTGCTCTCCCCCATCTGATCCGAGGAGAAGTGAACGAAGCGCTGCAGCCGGCGGCGGGGGGGGTGGAGGACGGAGCCACTATCACAGCAGCACGCCGAGCGGTGAGGAGAGAGAGACCCACTCGGCCTGGATCTGACAGCCGGCGGCTCTCTCTCTCCTCACCGCAAATGCTGCTTTTACAGCGGCTCTGGCTTGCTGCGGCTGAAGTGCTTCCTTCACTTCTCCTCGGATCTCCCGCTGCCTCTGCCCGGGAGAGCAGCGGGGGATCCAGAGGAGAAATTGCAGAGTGAGTGCGTGGCCGAGCAGCAGAGGATCGGTACATATCAGGGATATGTACCAATCCTCTGTGCAGGACAATCACTGGAGCGATCAGCTGATCACTCCAGTGTTTGTAAATAACTGGGGACACATAGTGCTATGTGTCCCCAGTTATTAATGAACAGGATGTGATTTACATCACTTCCTGTTCATGCATGAGTTTCTCAATGGGGAGTAGCATTGTACAGAGGCTCCTCCCCATTCAGAAACTGATAGTAAATATTTTCTTAATGAATGGAAGCCTGTGTGCTTTCCATTCATTTAGAACAGAGGCTACAGAAAAAGAAATTGAGGACTTTGTGTCCTCAATTTCTTTTTCTATTTTAAAAGGGAAATATCAGGGGGCTGTTTAGACCCCTAATATTTCCCCGAAGCCCCCCCAACAGTAAAACAAAATATTAACATTTTAAATTAAATAATAAATAATAAAAATAAAATAAA
>NW_017306455.1:879966-881591 GCF_000935625.1 Nanorana parkeri
AAAGATAGGAAATAATAAAAAATACATTAAAAAAATACATTAAAAAATATTCTGGAGGCAGGGCGCTGGGTGATGTCACACGCCTGTTGGGGGGGGTTTAGATGCAGATGGAAAAGGGCAGGACACCTCTCCCCGTGTGCAACGTTGGCCTCATTCAGCCACACGAACACCGCGGGAAGGACAGGATGCTGTCGCCTCTAGAATGCACTGGAATGCAAGCGGCCGACTCTCTGCGTTCAGGGGCAGGAGGGGGCGTGGGGTTATATTGAATTCAATAGCACCGCAGCCATGCCCTCCGCCCACAGTGCGATCGCCTGCCTGCATTCTGCTCCAGCGAAATCTGCAAAAACAGTGCTTGCAGAATTTTTGCAGATCGCACTGGATTGGAACACAGGCACTGATGTGCCTGCGTCACAGGTGCGGGCGATCGCACTTCGGGTGAGGGGCGTAGCTGCCGTGCCATTGACTCTAATGCAACGTTGTTGCATAATGCATGTGAAATATCCGGTAGATGCACACGGTTAGATTAGACTAGAGGCAAGATTCTGCATAAAAACATGTCCGTACTGTGCCTGTGTCCATATGGGTTCTGGACATACACCCGCCTATGCCCGTATGAGTTCTGGACATACACCCGTCTATGTCCGTATGAGGTATGGGCATACACCCGCTTATGTCCGTATGAGTTATGGGCATACACCCGCTTATGTCCGTATGAGTTATGGGCATACACCCGCCTATGGCCGTATGAGTTATGGACATACACCCGCCTATGCCCGTATGAGTTATGGGCATACACCTGCCTATGTCCGTATGGGTTATTGGCATACACTGGCCTATGTCCGTATGAGTTGTGGACATACACCCGCCTATGTCCGTATGGGTTATTGGCATACACCGGCCTATGTCCGTATGAGTTATGGACATGCACCCGCTTATGTTTATGTCTTCCCCCCTGGAAGTATAAGATTTTTGAAGAATGCCACCAGCACACCATAGATCCTTCCAGGATCACCAAATGTTCATTTTATTGAACAAATTGTCAAGAATGGGAAGCACTTTCGGGACCTCACAGGGTCCATAAATGTGTTTTTCTACTTCATCTTGTTTCCAAGAACCAGCCGCACTTTGGTCACTATGTCGCTCTGATGAAGGGTCCCTGCGAGGTCCCGAAACGCTAGCTTGAGCTTCTAATGACATGCCGTGACATTTTTCAATAAACATATCAAAGAGATATTGAATTAATCTGTGTGTGTGTGTGCCGGTGACCTTTTGAGACTTTCTACTTCATCTGACCACACCTGTACAATGTTCTTTATTTATTAACAACTCTGTAGTACAATGAACTGCCTGATTGTATTCAAATTGAACTGATTGCTCCAGTAGGCACTCACAGTTTTGGTAAATCTAAAGAATATTGTACAATGTAAAATCATATTGTACTGCGTAGGGATGTTCAGATACCAAGTACCATACTTGGTACAAGTACAGATACTTTTCCAGCTTCAAGACTAGACTACAGAAAAATTCAAAAGTTAGGAGGCAGCTGTCATTTGTAAGGAGAACACGGAGCTCCTGGGATTTGTACATCTCTGTTTTAATGAATGAATATCTATATATATATA
>NW_017306455.1:881905-891716 GCF_000935625.1 Nanorana parkeri
ATATATATAACCAAAACCATTTTTTCTAGGACAAATACTGATACTCTATGTACTCAGATACAATTACTGATACATTTTTGTTTAGTGTCATGTGACAGACTAATGATTTCAGGACAGTGGTGGAGAGCCAGGCCCCAGCTCCAGCCGCTGCAACCCCAGTAGTTCTCGTGAAAATGCCAGGTATCGGCACTATTATCTGACCATCCCTAGCACTGCATATGGTCAGCTAGAGGCACCCTTTCACCTATGTAGTGCAGTAACATGCGTTTCACAGTACAGTAGGTGCTGACAGCCCTACACTGCAGGATATCATAAAGCACAGACCGCTCAATGTGGTGCAATGCATTAAAACATTTTTTTTAGGTCTGTTGAGTTGAAGATTAAAATGCAGCAGCAACCTATTCTAAATGAATGCACGTTAATGAGTAAAATACTACACATCAACGTGTGTGTGTGTGTGTGTGTGGTAGCATATGAAAAGAGAATGTGCAGGTCTTAAGGGAGCCCTAATAGATGCACTTGTAACATTCACAGGCAGGGTTGATGAGACAACCAGAAGGACGTCACCAACTAAGCCTTAGGTACATGCAGACTGGCAATCAGGATGTATTTCCCAACATGCCAGTCTGCATTTGCTTTAGGGTTCATGTTCTCTATGCTCTATTGTTTCCATAGATGTAGAGTACAGTACAGCAAGCAATCAATAGCACTGCCTACTACACCCATAGTCAGGTTAGACATTATCTAGAACGTGATATGCTGAGAGTACATAGCAAAGGCAGAACAGTACAATTTGGTTCTGGAACCATGGTGCTAATATTTGAGAGTTAGTGCTGGGCTTACAGTGAGGGTTAGTGCTGGACTTACAGTGAGGGTTAGTGCTGGACTTACAGTGAGGGTTAGTGCTGGACTTACAGTGAGGGTTAGTGCTGGGCTTACAGTGAGGGTTAGTGCTGGGCTTACAGTGTAGGTTAGATTGAGGGTTAGTGTTGGGGTTACCGTGTAGGTTAGATTGAGGGTTAGTGTTGGGGTTACGGAGTAGGTTACTGCTGAGGTTACAGTGAGACTTAGACCCCATTCACACTGAGCGATTTCAGCTTAAAAAAAAGAATTTAAAAAAAAAGAAAAATTCGCTGAAATATTAGCTCAATGTCGCTCGTCCAACGCATTTCAATGGAGTTGTTCACATCTCGCAGCTCAATGTCGCCTGTAGCTTGTCGCACAAACATGAACACTTTTGCACAGAAATATAAAAGGAAGGAATGATGTCACATCAAGGCCGCTTTTGATTGGTTACAGCCCAATGTAGCAGCTACAAAGTCTTTGTGAAAAGTCACGTTACATATCGCGACAAAATGTGCACTGTAGCTCAATCTAGCTCAGCTCAAAATCGCGCTGAAAAAAGCTGGATGTAGCTCAGTGTGAATGGGAACACGAGGTCTTGCGGCACTCCTTACCGGAACATCCAAAGACCCGTGCAAACAGGTGGGTGCTTGTAGTGACCACGGGTGGCAACGTGAGTAGCTCAAATGAAGAAATAAAGTCACCAGCACACCAAATGGTAATTTAGCAATAGTCCATTTAATGACACATTGCCATTCAATGCCGGCGTTTTCGGGGCCTCAAGGGGTCCCCTTCATCAGGCTCAGAATGCCTTGAGGCCACGAAAGCGCTTGCATTGAATGGCAATGTGTCATTAAATGGAATATTGCTAAATTACCATTTGGTGTGCTGGTGACTTTATTTCTTCATTTCAGTGTGAATGGGGTCTCAGTGTGAGGGTTACAGGGAGGGTTTGTGTTAAGGTTACAGTTAAGCTGGCCATACACCTATAGATTTTCTATGGTCAGATGGAAAAAGCGCAACAGTTTCCTCCATCTACGCTAAACTGTGTGGATGGAGTTATCTCACACTGGGCCAAGCTTCAGTATCTTGCTAGTCGGCCCCGCTGGCTCTCAAAAAATACCTGAACAATCTGATTGGATGCAGGCATTGTTCATGTGTTTTGCCGACTAGCAACATACTGAAGCTTGGCCCAGTGGTAGATTCCTCCATCTACCCAGTTTAGCGTAGATGGAGCAATCTGTTGCCATCTGACCATAGAAAATCTGCAGATAATCTATAGGTGTATGGCCAGATTTAGTGTTGAGGTCACAGGAAGAGTTAGTGTGAAAGTTTCAGAGAGGGCTGGTGTGAGGGTTACAGGGAGAGCTAGTGGTGGGGTTACAGGGAGGGTAATTGTTAAGATTACAGGGAGGGTTAGTGATAAGGTTACAGTTAGTGTTGGAGTAAAGGTGCCCATACACCTTACGATTATCGGACGAAACTTTTAGTCCGATCGAATAGTCGTACGATTTTCGTACGGCAGCCCCATCCTGCCCCGATGATCGCAAGATTAATTTAGCCGTAATTAACGAAAAGCACCTGGACGAAATGCGGTAATTGATTTGCGTATTTTCGTTAGCGCAGGCGCAGTGTAGATCGTACGACTTTTGACGGACGGAAACGCCAGCAACCTTACGACAATCGTACGATCTAGCAAAGTTTTCAAACATGCTTGACCGTCAAAAGTCGTACGATTGTACAGTAATGTCGGTCGGACACTGCAATGCAAACATACGATTATCGGACGAAAAGTCGATCACATACGAAAATCGTCCGATAATCGTAAGGTGTATGGGCACCTTTACAGGGAATGTTGGTGTGAGAGTTGCAGGGAGGTATATAATGTGAGGGTTACTGGAAGGGTCGGTGTAATGGTTAGTGTGAGGGTTACTGGAAGGGTTAGTGTGAAACATTATTTGAGGGTTACTGGAAGGGTCGGTGTAAGGGCACAGGGAAGGTTAGTGTTGGGGCTACAGGGAGAATTGGTGTAAGAGTTACAAGGTTATAAAAACTACCAGCACAAACGTCCAAACACTGAAACCTAACAATGACACCCAAACCATTTCCCCAACATAGTAAAATGAAAGGGCTTCCCATTCGGTGTAACAGATATACTGAAAGCTGTGAACCTGTCATCACACCGTAGAAATCTCTTTTACACAATATTAAGCACATCAATTTCACTACCTGTTAATAAATGGATATTATCAGCTGCTCAGTGGTACATTACATGTCCTATTTAACAACTCAATGAGGACATCACATGGCTTATCTCAACCCAATCAGCACAGTGCAGTGACCTAAAGCAGCAAATTCAAATTTTAGCTGATATAGTAAGACAGGTGAAAGATGAATTTTGATTGGCTGCTGCAGACCCCTGCACTTGTTCTTGCTATGAGCTGTCATTTGGGATTTTGCAGTTGGCACTTACCTGAGTTTTAAATTGGCCATAAATTCTGGTAACGTAACGGAGTCCATGAGGACAAAGTCCGCTTTCCCGTACTGCAGCCCCTCTTGCTCCGCCATGGTCCCGGCGACACCGCTGCTATCTCAGCGACACCACGACTCTAGTTGAGATGTAGAAGACAAGCTGCACTTCCAGTCAGTACACAACTAGGCAGAACACCGCAGGACAGCAATGTGACACACAGATGCACCCTGCCTGCAGGAACAGTGACTGTCACACCCAGGCTGTACTTGGTTCCCTCTCGGATTCCACTCTCTCCCTGTCATTCCCAGGTGTGTGACTTGTAAGACTACAATGCCTCTGGGAATGCGGGAGTCTCTTAACAGGTGAGGTCCATGAAGAGGAGGACGTTTCTTAGAACTCTGATGAAGCGTATGTTCTCCTTGCAGATCCTGTATTTCTGGCACAATGGAATGTTTCACCAAAAAGGAATGCTATAAAATATCACATAAAAAAAAGTGCAGCACACACACACACACAATGGGATAGGATCTCCTTCATAAGGATGAGATGTAGCAATGCTATGAATTAAGTTATAAAGGTCTTACAGTGCAGGAATGTGCTCTGGTACAAAGTGTCCTTTGATCTGCCGCTGAATGACAGGTCCCAGACGTAAGATCAGTCTCCAGTGGGATAAAGTGCCCTCTATCCATAAAGGGAGAGACCAGGAAGAGTGTGTGGGAGAGGTGAAGGAAGGAGGAGGTAAGAGAAGTTGGGAGGGAGAAGGCACTACATAGCCAGGGTGAAGAAGTGGAAAGGTGAGGCAGAAGGGAGGGACTAGGGAGGACTGCGAGCATAGAAGCTATTCACATACAAGTGGGAGGTAAGAGGAGGAAACGAGGGAGGGCTAAAAGGCGGGTGCACAGGGAACGAGAAGAGATGAGCAGTCAGGAGGAGAGAATTAGAGGAGGGCGTAGAGGAGAAAAGCAATGATGGGAAAAGGTGACTGAACAGGTGATGTCAGTGAAGACAGAGGATGAGGATATCAGGAAAGGTGACAAACAACGTCACCTAAAGACCTGAAATCACACTCACAGTACCTATGTTACTTCCTTTATTTTTTAATAATGACTTTTGGGGACTTATGCACATAGCTGCAAAAAAATTCAACATTTTGTATCAGTACTGGGTTGTTATTTTTTATGGATTTAAACACAGTTCTATGGTTTCTGAGGTCATTTATTTATGTGTGTATGCACATGAGCGCCTGAACCCATACAAAGCAAATTTGGCTCCCCTGCCAGCGAGCACAAGGTGCTGCACACAGCCTCCCATACACGTCAATGGCTATACGAGGCTGTAGGCGGATATATACCAGTACTTCCATACACCCGCAGATGAACACGGACGTATGACTCCTGATACAATCAGTCTGCGTCTTTTACACAAATTACAATGTACGGATGCAGGCACTAATGTGCATACAGTAAGCTCAAACACATGCACATGCATATGTGCGTAAATTGAATACACTGGAAGTAACATTTTGTGTCTACTTTTACTTGTTTATACAAGCACTTTATGGAGTAATTAATACACAGTTACCCAGGATCTTTTTTGCAAACATCTTCCAGAAAGATCCTATGTAGATGATCAGTATTGTATTACGGGCTCATGCACACAGGTGTAATAAAATAGTGATATCTACGCAGGCTCCTGCTGGCAGCAAACTGCATGTACAAGTCTGCAAAGTGCTTCAGCTTACATGTGTTTAGACACGCAAATGTTCGCATCCAGGAAATACTTCTTCCATTCCTCTAGATCAGTTTTTGAGGCTTGTTCACACTTAATCCAGTGTGTTCCAGTACGGTTAGTTGCTGGCATGCACTAGATCACATAATTACAGCCCCCCTGCGTTCTGGGGCGGGAGAGGGCATGGTGGTGCATTTAAGTGAATGGCAGCACAGCCACTCCTCCTGGCCTTCACTGCGATCCCTGTCACCAGAACACGTGGCACAACAATGCCCATGGTGTGTTTACACAAAATAGTGCCTGCGCTATTTTTTGCGATCACACCACACCGCACTGCACCGCAGGCATTGTTGTGCCACGTGTTCTGGTGCGGGCGATCACACTGCGGGCCGGGAGATATGACTGCGGTGCCAATTACTTGAATGCACCACCGCACCCCAAAATGCAGGGAGGCTGTAATTATGTGATCCAGTGCATTCAAGCAACTAACCGTGCTGGAACGCACTGGATTAGGTGTAAACAAGCACTAAATCCCAGCATGTACACACACACACACATATTAATTACAGAGAAATATTGATTGTGGATGCAGAATTCTCTACTTTGATTTTACGCAGCTCTAGATTACAGCACAATGCAACAGCCCCATAATATACAATACTGCTGCATCCAGATTCATAAATGATATGCGTTGTACAGATCTGAAAGCAGTTTTTATGTCCATGTGCATGAGTCCTCTCTCCTCTACACTACTCAGGTGATTTCCATTCACCATTAAGCTGTTTTACATATACCTCAGAGTTTATCCTGTGTTGTAAACCTTTCGCTGCCGGAGCATACACATAAATTAACTTTTTTTTACATGAAAATGCACTTAAAACCTCAAAACATGTCCTGAAAGCAGAGACCCTGAAGAATAAAACTATGGTAGTTGCACTTTATTTTGTTGTATGATATTTGTGCACCTGTTTAGCAAAGCTATATATTCAGTAAAAGATACTAACATTAATTTCACACAAACACAATAAAATCTCCAAATTTTTTGTAAAATTTAAAAGATGAAACTCAGTCTAATAAATAGGTACCAAAAACGTCGAGACCCAGAACTGCGTGCGCCTGAGACGGTGACAAACTACGATACCCAAAATTGTTCATAGGTGACGCTCTGAAACCCCTTACAGGTTACCAATCTTAACCATAAATGATGCCCTTAGAATTATTCCTCTCTTTCTGTGCAGCAATACCCACCATGGGTTGTACAATCGTCATTTGTGTGTGTAGGATTGTGAGAGTAATGAATGAGCAAAATTCCAGGACTCCTGGGTTCCAAGAATGTCAGACCTTGTTTATTGACATCCAATCAGGTCTCACAATGTATGGCAAATATCAGACCTTGTTTATTGAAATTCAATCAGGTCTCACAATGTATGGCAGCGTTTCCGAAAGCACGATTCCTTCTTCAGGAAAACAAAGTGAAACTTTGTTTGCCTGAAGGAACCTTCATTTAACTTTAAGCTTGTATTCATTTAACTTTATTGCTATCACAAAGGAGCTGTGAGCCTGTGATAGCAAAAAGGGACTCACTTTTTGAGTGACAGGTACTCTTGAGGCCAGGTTCACACCATTTTCCAGACCAGATCTTGTAAGAGGTGAATGGCGTTTTTACTGTGATTTTGGTGTGCGTTCCAGTTTTGTTTAGCTTAAAATGGGCTTTCAGGTGTGTTTGCATGCGTTTTGAAAGCGTTTCCATGCGTTCCAGACCAGAGAAAATGTGACAAGCAGTATTTTTGTCTGTTCCGGAACGGACTGCGCTGGTGTGAACATAGTTACATAGTTACATAGTATTTGAGGTTGAATACGCAAATGATGTGAGCAAGCCCTTATAGAGACATGTAGGCCTCCCCTGCACTTAGGCAAATCTGTTTCCGGACACAGTGTTCTAAATTGACCGCTTCACCCAGCACTCCTGGGTTCATTCTTCACAGTAGACATAATGAAGCGGATGTGACTCCATCTTTCCCCACTCACCATCCCGATGTGCTGTCTTTTAGTTCCTTGCTCCCAGTATAAGCAGGTAAAAAGGCACCATAGAAGCAATCAGGCAGTTTTATAGCTGGCATCCTTCTCTTTCTGCTGTCGCGACCACAAGTCTGTTTACATGCCGCTACTGCCACCGCTGTAGTAGTTACGGTGGTGGCAGTAAAAGGGTTAAGGCCCATAGGTGTGAATGCACAGAATCACAGGTATCAACATTTTTTAACACCATGATTGAGCCACAAGCACCCTGCAAAAAGTGCTAAAGTAAGGTAGAGGCCGGTGGGTTAAACAGTGGTGTACAATGAGGGACACACACCAGACATATCGGATATGAGCAGCAACCATAAGTCTGCAAGAGAGAAAAGACTAGAGTGGCCTCCTACTGGACAGGTAAGTATTACAGATCTTCCTCAAGGTGCTTGTGGATAATATTTTGTGTAGTGAAAAGGTTTCTTTTAATGAGACCCTATATTTAATAGGGGCATGTATCTAAAAACTGGACAGAAGAAAAATTCTCAGCACAGTTGGACAACTTGTACATAATACCTAATCAGATTTTGTTTTAATCTCAGAGGCAACAACACAACGACTCTGATGGGGAAATATCTCCATCGTTCTCTGGTGACTGGCTGCTCAAGCACCAAACACTGTACTGAAGGAGTCAGGGGGAACATACAGTATATGCATGCCTCCTACCCGAACGTATAGGCATCTGGAAAAAACGAAATGTTTGTTGCTGGATGCACATTGGGATTTTTGCCTTGGGTGATAGTGGACTTTGTCCCACCACTGTGTATATGTATTGCATTTAGCGTCTGCCTGGAGCTCAGATTTGAAATGTTCATTTTTGGCAAGTAGCTAGATGTGGGAACTATTTTACCAACTAATTTGTAATTCTGGGCAGTCACTATTTTGATCCAGGTCATCCAGATCATTACCCCTGCCAGATTGCACAGCCAAATCCTCATCCTTGGGCCAAGCAAACATCCCCATGACTGATGATAGGACATTAACAAATGCAGCAGCTCAATGATAAAGTCAAGCCTCTGCTCTCACACTGTCGGCACAATTGGGCTACAGTAGAGTCTTACTTGCTCCTAGTGTTGTTTCTTCCACCTCCAGTATAAGCACTGCCATCCAATGGATTACAGGGGAACATCAAATACTTACAATGGTTTAATTACACCATACACTTAATGGCTTTTAGTAAATGCATAGTTACTTAAAGGAGAACTATGAGGTGAGCAGCTGGGCAGATCCCGTCGTCTAAGTCGGGATCCGCTCCGGCGTCTCAGTATACCGCGAGCTGTAGCTCGCGGTATACTGAGCTTAGGGTAACGGGAGGACGCTAGTTTGTGTCCTCCCGTTACCCTAAGGAGAACTATGGGGAAAAACACTGACCCCATAGTTCTCCTTTAAATGATAGGTCGGGACCCAAACTGAACAAAGTATCACCGGCATACCATAGTATCAGTATAAGAAGCAGGAAATGTATTCACAACCAATGTGATGTATGAACCTCTTTCTCAGGCAGCAGTGACCTGTCTGCCTGAGAAAGGTGTACATTAGTGGCTCCGAATTGTTGCATTATTTGGTAATAATAAATGTCCTGCTGTTCATACTAATACTGTGGTGTGCTGGTGGTACTTCATACATTGCACTACTCCTGACCGCCATCTGTCACACTCAGAGTTGTTAAGATCTGAAAGTGTGCTGGAGCTTACAAATATTGGGACCTAAATTGGGTCGTTTATTGATAGATCAGCATATGACAGAGGGGCAGCGGTTAGCTCTTCTGCCTTGCAGCACTGGGTCCCTGGTTTGAATCCCAGCCAGGTCACTATCTGGAAGGAGTTTTCATGTTCGCCCCGTCCTTGTGTGAGTTTCCTCCGGGTACTCCGGTTTCCTCCCACACTCCAAAAACATGCTAGTAGGTTAATTGCCTCCTGTCTAAATTGGTCCTCTATGTATGCATGTGAGATAAGGACCTTAGATTGTACGATTCTTGAGGGTAGGGACTGATGTAAATGTGCAGTATGTAAAGGGCTGCGTAAATTGTCAGCACTATATAAATACCAATAATAAATAAACATGACTGTGTAGTAAATATACACATTTCTCGGGCAGACAGGTCACTGCTGCCTGAGGAAAAGGTTCATACATCACATTGGTTGTGAATAAATGTCCTGCATCTTATACTGATACTATGGTGTGCCGGTGATACTTTGGCCAGTTTGGGTAGCTTGCTTTGTCCAAGCATGAAATCAGTGGTGAGTGATATAGCACACTTTATCTATGTTTTAAATGTATGCTACTGCAATCAGAGATGTAACCTATAAAGAATGCTGTTGATAAATATATAATAAATAAATGCCGTTAATATAAAAATATTCCTGCGCACAACACCTTCACCCCTCTCAAAACTTGTGAAACAATGAAACTAGTATGATTGACACCACAGGCACTAAAGGAGGACTGGGGCACATACAAGGAGGGGGTGGAGGCACAGGTGACAGAGACTATGGCGCTATGTCAAAAAGAAAATATACTAAAGAACTTATTTCTGTTCCCTCTACTAAAGCTTACAGACATGATGACGAGCGTCCACAATGTGTTATACTACCATTATTTTTGTCTTTGTTTGGCTTTGTTGATATTTTGGTAATATTTTCCTTTTTGGGTTGCCGTACGGCAACAATTTTCTTATTTGGTTCTTAGAATAAAAAGTTT
>NW_017306455.1:892917-894107 GCF_000935625.1 Nanorana parkeri
TCTTGAGTATAGCTTGAAGTGTAGTTCCACACTTCTCCACTAGAGTGTGCTATGTTACCATTATTACAATAATACATGCTAACATTTATTTCATTTATAATGATTAAACTGACTTCATTCATAAGTTTACTTGGTGATACTTGATTACCCAAATTTTACTACTTTGTACTCTGCAGTGTGCTTTTGTCTCCTACTTTTTTTTTATAACTGGTTACCACTTGGTGTTGGTAACTGAGTAACCAAGACACAATGCTTCTCCCACTTCTCTATGGACACCAAAAGAAAACAAGGTCTTCATATAAAGTCTTTTAAGGTTTTCTGAACTAAAAAAAATATTATAAGCTTATCCATATATAAAAAGAAGTACAGAAGTCACATTCCTATTGTAGCTCCACTCCAGGCTAAATGTTTTCTTTTAAATCTTCCAGATATTATTAACAAAAAAAACTGTGGCTGTAATAGTCACCTTCCATCCAAAGCTGTACTCTGCAGTAACCTTTCTCGACCACAAGATGTCCTCTGGGTTGGATGATTTCCAGCCTCATGCATTCCCAAAGACTGAGAATGTAGGGAGCCATGGCCCCAGCCCTGAGCATGACACTCTGCACTCACAGTATATTGATGCAGATGTTATTATGTCAGTAGCGATGCATCATCCAGGACTGTTCTCCACAAGCAAAAGACTGGGGGACAAGAGGACCCAGCGTGTCATGTGACTGCCCAGAAGACACCACAAAAATATAAGTAAAAAAAAAACAAATGAAATACCACTGGAGGCATCTCAGTGGTGGAAAGCAGGGAATGCGGAGTTGGGCTTTAAAGCTCTGCCTTCCTCACAGATGAATCAAGGGAATTGTAAGTACAAATTAGATATATTGAAAAATAAGTCTAAATGAACTATACTAGCATGTGTGATGCATTTTTGGAGGTGACAAGGTAAAGATATACTTTAATAGGACTTATGAAGATAAAAAATATGGCAGCTACTATTAATGTTACTTTAAGTCAAAGACGTTACTTTAAGTCAAAGTATAATGCTTCTCTTGTATGGTAGTAAATGAGAGGTCAGGAAGACAGCCCCAGGAGCTAAACCGATTGCTCATTAACATTAGGCTTTATTTGTACTATAAAAATGTGGATATGGGATGCGCAGTTGGCCCGGATGTAAAAAGGCTCCTTCCACTATCGCA
>NW_017306455.1:894135-894695 GCF_000935625.1 Nanorana parkeri
AATTGCAACAGATTCCTCCATCTATGCTAAACTGTGTGGATGGAGGAGTCTCCCACTGGGTCAAGCTTCAGTATCTTGCACCCATGAAATCATACCCGGGTAATAAGGTGGGGGTGTATTGGTGATGCCCCAGGTTGACCCAGGTGATAAGGGGGTATTGGTGATCAAGCAGGTTGACCTGGGTGATAAGGGGGGGGTATTTTTGATGTCCCAGGTTGACCCGGGTGATAAGCGGGGGAGGGTTTGGTGACCAAGCAGGTTGACCCGAGTGATAAGGGGGTGGTATTGCTGATGTCTCTGGTTGACCCGGGTGATAAGGTGGGGGGGTATTCATGATCAAGCTGGTTGACCCGGGTGGTAAGGGGGGTATTGGTGAAGTTCCAGGTTGACCAGAATGATAAGGGGGAATATTCGCAATCAAGCAGGTTGACCCGGGAGATAAGGGGGGGTATTGGTGATGTCCAAGATTGACCCGGTTGATAAGGGGAGGGGTATTGGTGATGTCCACGGTTGACCCGGGTGATAAGGTGCTTGATCACCAATTCCCCCCTTATCACCCA
>NW_017306455.1:894719-907739 GCF_000935625.1 Nanorana parkeri
CAACCTGCTAGATCACTAACACCCCACCCCTTATCACCGCTCATGATCATCGGGGTTAACCATGGACATGCAAAGAAGTGTAAATATACCTCTAAAAAGCATGGTGGCAGCATCATCACATACATGATGAAGTGAAAGTAGATCATTCATACCTTGGGGAATGTCAGCCTGGCAAACAACATTCTAAGTACTTCTATTAACCAGCAGTAATTATGTAGACTGTGACTGTGGGAGACATGTGCTTGTGTGGGCGGAGGGGATGTTGTCATACGATACGGTGCAATCTATCTTCAAAGTATTGTTCCACCCACTCTAACACTAAAAACATTGATTAAATATTTAACGTTCCTATCAAGTTTAAACAACTTTTGCTCTGCAATGGGAAAGTGGCAGTCAATGATGACCTCAGTCTAACTAAAGGACAATTTTGTAAAAGTATGAGCTACCGATATTCTTCATTATTCCATGTATTCATATAGTACGAACATATTTATGCAAACCTGTACTCTTTAAGTGGACTTTAACCCCCTTTCACTAAAAAGCATGCTGATTTAAAATCATCTTACATTCATTAGTTAAACAAACGTGTTTTTCATTTACTTACAAATAGAGTTCATCTACTTCCTGGTCCACTTCTGGCACAAATGATGCAATGTGCCAAAGCGTTGCATCCTGGGAAGGTTACATCAGCAGAGCATTGCTGGGAAATCTCATGAGATCTCAGGGAAAGCCATTTTCCTCCACTGAGATGATGTGCCATGGTCACATGTCCTAGTCACATGTGACAGAGTTCCAGGAAGTAAAGGGAGATCTAGTAACCTGTCCTTAGATAACATGGCCACTGTCAGAAGAATGGGGAAGAAAAAAAAAAAAGGTATGCAAAGAATTACATCACTTCTGCATTCAGCTGTCATTCCCAGCTACAGAAGCTGGGGAGAAGCTGGTGAAGCAGAAAAGAAAAAATACATTAAAAAAACACTAACTTTTTTTTTTCAAAGTCCCCCCACATACACACGCAAACATGCGCCTACATGCAAAAACGACGACTGCGCCTATTGTGCCGCACATGTTACATATCACCGCGAACGTCAGAGTGCGTGCAATAATTTTAGGGCCATTAATCACTGATAACACTAAACTGATGAGCGGTAAAAGCGTTTGAAGCGTCGCCAATGGCCAATTTTTGGTGAGGTCGTTTTTTGCTATTTTGCGGGCGTGCGCAATTTTAAGGCTTGACATGTTTGGTGTCTATTTACCTGATGTGACCCCGTCTTTTATACCCCCTCCCAGTGGTGATAAAATACCACCAAAAGAAAGCTCTATGTGTCCCTAAAAAATGTTAACATAAATTGCAAGGCTATAGTCCGGTCATGCTGACTGGTGAAATGTTTGACTGACTGGTGAGACACCCTAAAATTTTTCAACCCCTGTAGATTGCCATTACTAAACATATCTAAAGGTGTGTTTGTTGTTACTTTGAAGATATGAGTAAAGTTCCGCTTTAACCAGCCCTTTAACTGGGTGTTAAAATTGGGAGGTGGAGACCTGATCATGTGACCTCTATGATTTGCTGTCACATGATTGGCAGCCCATCTCACCACCTTCCAATCATTTACGGTGACTGTTAGCTGTCTGTCACATCTCGGTCTCACCATGGGCTCTCAGCAATCAACAGCGAAGCCCCATGGGCTCATATATGTTTTAGCCGGGCATTAAGGCCCACCCATTGTGCCGACGCGTATATGTTATATGCTGTTGTAAAGAGGTGGGTGCTGTAGTGACTGCAGATGGTGCCACTAATATCAATAAGGAAACAAGATGTCACCAGTACACCAAACTGATATGTCCAAAAAAAGGTCTTGAATGACGCATATTGTCACAGAGAAAGCAAAGTTTCGGGGGCTTATACTGAACCTAATGTAGGGGACCCTATACAGCCCAGAAATGTTGTACAAAAAGTTATACAAAACAGGCCTATATGTTTATCATATGCTGAGGAGGATTGGGATTAAAGGGGGACAAGGCGCTTGATATTCCTTCACTTTTTTGTTTATAAATTCTTCTTTTATTGAGGATAACAAGTATGAAGTACAGAGAGAGCCAACATCGCTCACAACCATTAGCCAAAAGGTGGACGCAGCCACCAAAACCATTCAACTAGGACAACTAGGACATATACTATGGTAAAAAATATTATACTGCATAACGGGGGCGGCTGGCGGTGAACACCACCATCTTCTCCAACCCCCCGGCATAGAGGAGTTTGGTGGAATGTTAGTCTGTGTCTATGGTTCTAGTGCCACATATACTGCATCCATAGCATGGTGTTACATAGTATTCGCTCATATGGTAATAATCTGGGATTCCTTCGCTATAAATGTGAACGCAAAAAGCTCCAGTTCACCTTTAGTGCCAGTAATTCTACATTCATGCTCAGACTGCAAAGCAATAGATATCACCATCTTAATCATACACAGAAAGAGCAGGCCTTTTAGATTATGGCAGGCTAAAATCTAGTGTGGATCATTCGTTTTTCCTCTGTACAGGACATCCAAAAACAAAACGCTGACACAGGGAAAGAGAATGTATTTATGGCAAATGCAGAACCACCCACTTGGCACTCTGAAACAAGCTTGTTGGAAATCCTTCTTGCAATATGTACACTCATCCTATATTTTGTGTGTGTGTGTGTGTGTGTGTGTGTGGGGTTGGGTTTTAATAATAGCCTTTTCCCTTCAAATTTAAAGGTGGCTCTTGGGGTGGCTTTAGCCTATATGAAAGTAGTTTTAAAACCAATCAGTAAGGGGTTAAGTTATAAGACTCCCACCCAGCATATAACTGAGCAGATGCCGTTTGCACTAGATGGTGCTGACGAGAATAGGAGTTTCTTATACTCATCAGTGCCATCTAGTCGCGCTAGTACCACATATAGCCAGGCCAAATTTTTATAAATAAATCCCTAAATGTCGATATAGGCTTTAACACAACATTTCAAAGGGAGTTCTCAGTCATTTTTTCAAATCTGATGATTTCATTAAAATAATACTTGGTGATCCTGCAATGAAGGTCCTTGTTCAACCACTTCCTGTTAGGCGTGACAACCGTCTCCCAGTTGTGCTCCTGTCACATGATGGAGTCAGGAAGGCAGTTTTGAGCAATGATGTGCAGCCGATGCTGGAGAAAGTGCATGTAGACAGGAAGTGGCTGATAAAGGCTGGAGGAAATGGACGACACTGAAATGAAAAAAAAGGTGAAATTTGTATTTTATGAAATAAAAACATGGCTTAATGGCACACAGTGCATGAGAATGCCAAATGTCATCCACTTATGGTTTACATCTTGAAGCTGTTATGGTTTTTCCTTCTAACTTAGATTCTGTGTTTTTTTTAATTACAGCAGCAATGAATGTATATCCTGTACTATAGAAGGCAGGCCTCTGGAGTGCTTATGTCATTTTTTGGAGGGTGTTGTTGTGTAATAAGTAGAGAACCATTTAGATTCTACAAACCCTGAAACCATGAGGCACCTGAGAGAACACACACCAAAGATGAAAATAAAGTTTAGTTTAATATTCTATAGTGTCTAGTTCCCCATTCTACAACATTCTTCAACATCTGCCCACACAGTGACCTTCACAAAACTTCACTGTCGGTAAAATATGGTATGTCATCACTCACGGCTTAAAGGGATAATAAAGTCAAAATTGTATTTCACTTACAATTGATGCTGCTTCTTGATGTTGTAGTTTCCTGCAGAATCAGCAGGTCCCCTGAGCACTGGCTCTGATATCCTGTTTTAGGGGGACTACTTTCCCTTGCCGGGTCCTCTGGAGCCACCCTTCTGTGTGTTATTAAAGCTGTGTTGTGTATCTCCCACAAACATACAGGCACAGCAGGGCAAACGATTTACCTGAGTGGTTCTCAACCTTTCTAGGGCTGGGACTCCTTGGTAACATTTGACAAGTTGTGGTGCCCCCAACGGTAAAATGTAGGGATGCACCAATACTAGTATTTGTGTGGGCTCTCAGGAGGCTATGCGGGCTCTCAGGTAGCTAGTGTCGCTCTCTGGTGGTGCCCAGTGTGGCTCTTTGGTGATCAAGCACTCCTGCCTGCTCCCCTCTCTCAGATCCCCTCCAGGCGCCTCTGCTGCAGCGCCATCTAGGAGAACTGCTGCGATAGGAGGAGGCTCAGGAGTCTTTTACCTAGCAAGGCACATGGTGACACCCTCAACTGTGACTTGCAACCCACTTTTGGGTCGCGACCCACAGGTTGAGAACCACTGATTTACCTGCTCCCTGTTTTTGGCTCTCTTTCTTATTCAAGCTAGTAGATCAGGGGTGGGCAACTGTTGTGAAACTACAAGTCCCATGAGGCATTGCAAGACCGACAGTTCTCGGCATGACTCCCGGCAGAGGCATATTGGGATTTGTAGTTGAAGCACAGCTTGAGGGCCGGAGTGGCCCACCCCTGTAAAGTAGATGGACATTTGCTGGAGACTGCTCTGTCCCTTGTGATCTTGTGCTGGACAGGAAGTTCAGAGAAGTGAAAGTGAGAGAGTTGGAATCAGCTGTTTGGAAACATGATGACTGTAAGTGTTTGGGCAACAATGTAAAGCAATGCTTTGCTGGGCAATGCATATTTGTTTGATCTGGATTCATTATTGAAAAAAAAGCTTTAGAGGTCAATACTACTTTGAAGAGGACCTATCACTTGTGCAATACTCCTCCAATCAGTTCAAAAGAAAGTATCACATTTCCTGAATTAGTTTGTCCCATCTGGCCATTTGCTTTCTTTCACCATCATATAAAGAGACCAACATCTACAAATACTTTCAGCTCAAAGTTAGGCAAATGAGTCAATTCCTAAAGTACAACTACACACTAGATTGAAAAATCCTCCATGTATTCCTAGGAAATCACTACATATAACTGTGACATTGCCTTAAGCTGGCCCTGCACGATGCAATTTTAGGCTGGTTCTTGATGAACCGGGCAAAATTCGCACAGTGGGTGCTGGTGTCGGCACCCTTTCGGCCGGTATCCCTCGATCAGCTGATCGAAGGAGTTGGTTGGAAAATCATCAAACAAACAGAGCAGTTAAAAGCTGTTTGGATATCCTGACAGAGGCCGGTGGGCGCCGTCAGAAAACAATGAAGACAGGAGGAGGTTCCTCCATCAACGCTTGGAAGCGTTGAAGGAGGAATCTGTTATATTTTCTTTGTTCAGCCCGCAGGACATGGCCAGCTTTACCAAATCTTGGTTTGCCTTTTATAAAATAGCTGGTGATCCTGCCAGCCCTCGGGGTCATCCTCCAGGACAGTGACAGCGCTGCAGGGCACACTGTGATTTCACTGCATCACTGTCACAGAATGAACCAGGAAGTGCTCAATATTGCAGATCTACAGATCTATATTTCTGGCATCAATTATCAATGAAAGAACGTTGAACTGATGATCATGAATGAAGTTTCGTTGTGGTGTCCATTTTCTTGACAGTTTTAAAGTAGTATTAAACTCTTAAACGTTTTTCAATAATGAATCCAGATAAAACAAATACACATTTGTAAATTTCTTTAAATTTTTTACCCAAGCACTTACAGTCATCATGTTTCTGAACAGCTCCAACTGTCTCAGCTCAGCTTCCCTGAACTTCCTGTCCAGTACAAGATCACAAGTGACACAGCAGTCTCCATGTACAGCTTAGAGAAAGGAAGAGGGAGGAGCAGGGGAGTGGTTTGCCTTGCTGTGCCTGTGTGTATGTGAAGACACACACAGCTTACTAGCACACACAAGGGTGGCTCCAGAGGACCCTGCAAGGGAAAGGAGCCACCCTAACAAAGGATATCAGAGCCAGTGCTCAGGCGACCAGCTGATTCTTAAGAAGCAGCATCCATTTTAAGTGATTTCATCAGCATTTGAAATAGCTTAAAATCCTTTTGACCGCAGAGTTGCACAAAGATGCCCGTTCTACTTTTCTCTGCTCCAGATGGCGGCATTTCCTTAGCAAATCCTTCTCAGTACCAGAGATTCGATTGTAAGCCCTAACGGGCAGGGCCCTCCTTACCATCTTGTCTTGAATTGTATTGTGATTGTAATGTCTTCCTTATATTGTAAAGTGCTGCGCAAACTGTTGGCGCTATATAAATCCTGTATAATAATAATAATTTAACAAATCGTCAAACCATTCCGCTATACTAAATGGTACCTGAAAAGCAAGCTGTCGAATGCCTTGGGGATTATGCAGGTAGATTTGGATTGAAGCCTTCCTCTGGGGGAGCGACTTAAAAGAGAACTATGAGGTGAGTGCTTTTCACTCATCCTCATAGTTCTAGCCGACCTGTGACAACTGTCACTGGTCGGCTCAGTAGATCGGGAAGTGATAGAACACATACCGGTGCTCGCTCACTTCTCAATCCTGTCACTGCAGAAAGCCTGGATTCCCCCCTCCCCTTTCCGATCTTCCAGCGCTGACTGGCGGAACAGACGGGGGAGGGGGCGGGTACAGCTGGCTCTGCCTCTAGATAGGCAGAGCCAGCTGTCACTTACGCAGCTGGGCGGATCCATACATAATTGTCCCCATAGTTCTCCTTTAAGGAAACTTAAATAATAGTGAGGTACTCTTGTACAGTATCCGGCAAGTTGTGAAGATGTAAGGGATTTGATCTGCATTATCACATACCTGATGTTTTGTTTTGAAGTGATGACATTTGTGTAAAATGATGAAACTTCAATCAAATATTTTGGGGGGAAAAAATCCTTTTGACTTTAATAGAGCTGCAGCTAACGATTATTTTCAAAATCGATTAGTTAGAAATGCCAACAATTTCTTAATATTCTACATTTTCTTTGTGCAGATGAGACAATGCAGACCTACAAATAATGTTTGTCTGCAAAAATTTCTTTTGTTGGAGAAACAAGGAAGTGAATGTATAAAAACACAGAGCTTGCGTGTGTTTAGGAGATAGAAGGCAAATGAGTTCACTCATTCCTAAATGTCAGATGATTGATTGACTTGATGTAATTAAAACAAGCCGCCATGAAACTATTTTTCCTGCTTTTATTGTCTTATAGCATGTTCTATGTCTGATAATGTTTTGCTCTTAATTTTAAAGCTGAACTTCACGATAATCAAATATATCTGAATACAAGAGTCATGTGTATTCTTATGTGGATCCTGGTGTAATTTGTGTATTTCTCCCAGATCTGTGCAGTGATCCAGTAAGAGACTTTGCCTCTGTGCAGAAGCTTCCTGTAATAAAGACCGGTCACTGCTGCTCTCTCTCTCTCCTTGTGCAGGGTGACTGGTCTGGTCTCCGCCCTCTTCCTGTAATAAAGATCGGTCACCTCTTCTCCCTCTTTGTACAGGCTGACTGGTCTTGTCTCTGCCCCTTCTGTAATAAAGATTGGTCACTGCTGCTCTCTTTACTTGTGCAGGGTGACTGGTCTTGTCTCAGCCCCGTCCTGTAATGAAGACCAGTCACTGCTGCTCTCTCTCTCTCCATGGGCAGGCTGACTGGTCTTGTCTCCACCTCCTCCAGTAATAAAGATCGGTCACTGCTGTTCTCTCTCAACTTGTGCAGGGTGACTGGTCCTGTCTCCGCCCCCTCCTGTAATAAAGACCAGTCACTGCTGCTCTCCCTTTCCTTGTGCAGGGGTGACTGGTCTTGTCTCTGCCCCCTTCTGTAATAAAGATCTGTCACTGCTGTTCTTTCTCTGCTTGTGCAGGGCCAGTGGTCTTGTCTCCACCCCCTCCTCAATAAAGATCGGTCACTGCTGCTCTCTCTCCTTCTCTCTTTGTGCAGGGTGACCGGTCTTGTCTATACCTCCTCCTGTAGTTTTCTGCCGGCAGCCTGTAGTGGGTGGAGCCTGCTAGGTACCTCTCATAACTCTGCTCTCTGCATAGTCTATGTGCAGCACAGTGATGATGTCACAGCTATATATACAAGGTTATAACCGGCATTTGGTGCACACAACTTGTGGCTACAGAGGAATATATTTGAAGAAAAGTTCTTTTAGTTACAGTTCTGCTTTTAACTGGCACCTCAGTCTGTCATTATATTAGCCTGACAATGCAGCACTGTAAGCAAAGGAGGTTGTACTGTACTGTAATAGTCAAGCTGATTGGCTGCTGTAAGTTATATCCCTTTGCACAATGCTCCTTGGGTGAGCCAGCCTGTTAAAGGAGGTGAATCTGTTTTAATCTACATTATTGCATAGAGTGAATGGCCTTTCTTGCAGTGCAACCCTAGACCCCGAAATAATGGGCTACTTTGATAAGTGAACAGAGGCTATCTAGAGTGGTCGCTGGCCCTGGTTTACCCCTTTCCATACCCTATTACTGCCACATCAATATAATAAGGTCGCCCCACCAACCAATATGAAGACACTTTTTCTGGGGCCCGGGGGCACTCTGAAAGACTATAGAAAGCAGATGCAGGCTTTTGGAGGTGCATGATACACAATATACTGTATGTATACAGTACACATTTTGTATGTGGCCATAGGTTATATCAGGGGTAGGCAACCTTGGCCTTTGCCTCTGGGAGTCAAGCCTGAGGCTGTCAGGGTCTTGCAATGCCTCATGGAATTTGCAGCTTCGACACAGCTAGAGGGCCAAGGTTACCAGCCCCAGGATTTTATTTCACTTGGCACTTGCAGTTATTTTCAAGTACAAGCTAATCTGAGCCCGTATTTAGAAGCTGTGGCAAAGGCTGACTCATAATTCTGCAATGCATAGAGTGGAGAAGTAACAGACGGAGCACTGTCTGGGAGATTAACCTTGGTGAGCAGCCACTTGATGAAAAGGAAACATGTATACTTCAATCCCTACATAGGAATTTCATTGAGAAATATTAAACAGAATGACAATTAGTGAATGATTACACTATGCTGAAAAAAGTCATTACAGGCATCTAAGGATACAATATTATAAGTTCAAGTAGATGTAAACCTTAACTGAATGACCTTTAGATTGCTAAAGCACTGAGTATCATAAACACTTTCCATGTTCTGCTTTTCTAAAATAAAATTCTGTATTCACTTTTTTTTTAATTCTTTGTTACATCTCCGGATTGCTGATCTCTTTCAGCCTCTTTACAGTCACCTTCTGTCCATATGCACTTCAGCGATGGTTGCATGTCATTTCTCGAGACAGATTTCCTGGTATTAACAGCGAACCTATATTGTGTTTAAAGGCCACTTGTAGTCTCCATCGGAGACCTGTGCGACAACACAGGATCACAACTGGGAGACAGTACCACAGCGTTGTCATTCTATAGCATGACATGCCTGAACAAGAGCCTTCATGGCTGGACCGCAAGGAATTATTTTAATGAAAGCTGCAGATGTACAAAATACTGCAAATGAGTTTTGACCTACATTAACATATTAAAGCTTATATGAGACTTAAAGGAGAACTATGAGGTGAGTGCTTTTCACTCACCTCATAGTTCTAGCCGACCTGTGACAGTCTCATTGTCACAGGTCGGCTAGAACTATGAGGTGAGGGAAAAGCACTCACCTCATAGTTCTAGCCGACCTGTGACAGTCTCATTGTCACAGGTCGGCTAGAACTATGAGGTGAGGGAAAAGCACTCACCTCATAGTTCTAGCCGACCTGTGACAGTCTCATTGTCACAGGTCGGCTAGAACTATGAGGTGAGGGAAAAGCACTCACCTCATAGTTCTAGCCGACCTGTGACAGTCTCATTGTCACAGGTCGGCTAGAACTATGAGGTGAGGGAAAAGCACTCACCTCATAGTTCTCCTTTAAGTAAATGAGTTTAAGGGTCCGTTTACACCAGATGCAGTGTGTTCCGGCCTGATTCTAGCCACAACGCACTGCCTCGCATTGCGGCCGGCTTACTTTTTTGTGGGGCAGGAGGGGGCGTGGTGGGCCATTGAAGTGAATGGCACCGTAGGCATGCCCTCCGGGCCACAATACGGTCGGCAGCACGGGATTGCAAGGCACATTATGCGGTGCAATGAAAATGCTGCAAGCACTATTTTGATCGCACCCGACCGCAGGCATAATGTGCCTTGTGATCCCATGCGACCGATTGCATTGTGGCCGGAGGGCGTAGCTACGGTGCCATTCACTTCAATAGCACGCAAGCCACCTCCTGCCCCACAAAACAGTGAGCTGGCCGCAATGTGAGGCAGTGCG
Source organism: Nanorana parkeri (assembly GCF_000935625.1). Taxonomy (NCBI): domain Eukaryota; kingdom Metazoa; phylum Chordata; class Amphibia; order Anura; family Dicroglossidae; genus Nanorana; species Nanorana parkeri. Next base: position 904,882 of record NW_017306455.1, read on the forward strand.
TTCTGGCTAGAATCGGGCTGGAACGCACTGCATCTGGTGTGAACGGCCCTTAATCTACCAACTGCTCTCTCTGCAAGGTGAATGAGTTCAGTTGTTTATTTGTGATTTCAACAGGTCCTCTACAAATAATATCCTGCTTTTTAATAGGCTCAGTGTTCCCCTCTTGTAATCTCTTAGTATTATTCAGTCCAGAAAAGGGAGGAGCAGCTCTCTGAGCCAATCACATTCTTCTGCATGCACATGTGCTGAAAAAAGAACATGCTGATAGACCGAGAGGGAAAACCACAGCTATCTGCTGCTGTTCTTTTGTTGCACAGACTGGAGGGGGTTGTATTGCTTAACTGTAGTAGAGAAAGATGAGGTCCCCAACCTGGACTGGTCATCTAGCAGGACTGCATGACACAATCACAGATAAATTACAGATACAACAGTTCACATGCAATGTATGTATTCCATCTTTGTAAATGGCCATTTACACTGACTAGAGCTTTAGGGCTTGTTCACGCCATGTCCGTTGAGCAGTGTTTTTTACCATACCACCGCACATGTATGGTGTGAACTGGGCACATAGTAAACAGTCCCAGGGATCCAGTAGCAGACGGGTATACTTCGGTGTCATTATAACCAGAACTTAGGATACTAGGAAGGTTTTCTAAAGTCATTTTAAAATGGCAATTGGGTAAGCAGAGGTTAACAATTAATTTTTTACATTTCTCAACACACATAGGGAAGTGGTTACTTTTGCTAGTTTCGATATGTCACACATGCAGAAGTATACATGTCAGATGCAAAATGTTTAGCAAGACTCATGAAGACCAGATATTTATACATAGTTGTTAGCTGAGGAGCCCTATAACAATGGAGGGGAGCCGGGTGTTATTTGTATTTATTGGGGAGTCAATAACCCTGCCTCCCTGCCATAGCTCCCAGCTTTATCTCAACATAGTATCATACACACTGCTGCAAAAGAGTCTTACTACTCATGCATCCCTTAAATACTATGGGGGGTGGCGGGGATTTATCAAAGCTGGAGCAGACAAAATCTGGAGCAGCTGTGCATGGCAACCAATCAGCTTCTCTCTTCAGTTTGTTCAGTTAGGATTTGAAAATGAAAGGTAGAAGCTGATTGGTTGCCATGGCCAGCTGCTCCAGATTGTGTCTGATCTAGTTTTGATAAATTCCCCTCAATATACAAACCAAGAACAAAACTGGTTCTTGGTTTGTAGTGCAGCACCATTAGGGGTCTAAATGCATTTTTAGATTATTTCCAAAGCAACCCAATAGCCCCCAATCTCTACAAGCAAATCCGACCCAAGCCTGCATTCTCTGGCTCAATGCTGCACCTCCCTATTGACTGGTACAATTAGGATGCACAGAAGGGGATAGGGCAGCACCCCACCGTACATGACATTTTCATAATAGAGCACCCCAGGTTTTCAAGCTAGTAATGATCCTTTTTTAAAGATGGCTGAAATACAGACCAGAAGCCAGCTAAAAGTAAACTTTTTGTTATTCACTTCTCTTTTGGGTCACATGAGGACATTTATAGCAGGCTAATGCCCTCTATATGCTGACAGCACAGAGCCACACTGAAGCCGGGAAGGAACCCGAGAATACTGTCAAGATCCAGCCCATGATTGACAGCTGGTTATGCCTCTCTAGAGCCAGAGACAGCTGTGCCCGCCCCCCTCCCCTGTCTGTCCCTCCAATAAGCACGGTAGGAATAGAGAGGGGAGGGGGGACTCCACTCATGAAAGTGAATACTGACAGTCACTGCCACTTAGATCAGTGGTCACAGGATCGCTCAGCTTTCAGTATATAGAGCTGGCATGTGACAGCTGCAGTGTCCCATGTCGGCTCTAAGTATATGGAAGAGTATATTTTAGTTGTTTTTTTAAGGCAAGAAGTGTAATTAAGCCCTCACGTGCAGGACCCTCCTTACCATCTTGTCTTGAATTGTATTGATTGTAATGTCTTCCTTATAGTGTAAAGTGCTGCGCAAACTGTTGGTGCTATATAAATCCTGTATTATAATAATAATTACCCGAATTTGACCCAGCATCAATCTCTTGCAGTCCCGGTAGAGCAGGGCTTAGTTCATGTTAAAAAGAGCATGCTGATAGGAGCTGGATGCTTTTCTAGAGTGGTGCTGTATGATGTTTCGGGGTCACACGGGATCCCCTTTCTCAGGCAAGACAGGGGATCCTGTGTGACCCCCGAAACGTTGCACTTGTGTGATACGTCGCATCCAAGTCAATAAAGACGCATCATATCTGTAAATGGAGTGCCGGTGTTCTATTCATATCTATGCATATGTGCATGTGATGTCGACCACTGCTGCACCTACCTGCTCATTCTTGGAATAAGCGGTCAGGAGTGCGCTGTGTATATGGACGTCTCTCTTGTCTTGAGATGTGTATATGGACTTCCGTGTTATGGAAGATGGCTAACAGGACGATAACAATAAAGCTGATTGCATTCAGGGCTAAATGATTAAGATTTAAAGCGTATCTATAGCCAAAACCTTTTAATTTTGTAATTTTAAGTAGAGTGGGGAACGATTAGAACCCCTGTCAGATTTTACTGTTTCAGCAGACAGACTTCCTCTTATTCACTGTCCTGGGGACAACCTTTTCTTCAGACGGGAAGTGAAGGAAACTCTCCAACACCAAGGCAGGCAGAAGAAAGTTTTTTTTCCCATTAAAGTTCTTTAAGTTAAGAGAACTATGAGGTGAGTGCTTTTCACTCACCTCATAGTTCTAGCCGACCTGTGACAATGAGACTGTCACAGGTCGGCTCAGTAGATCGGGAGGTGAGCGAACACATATCGGCGTTCGCTCACCTCTCGATCCTGTCAC
>NW_017306455.1:907814-909706 GCF_000935625.1 Nanorana parkeri
CTCAGTATATATATATATATATATATATATATATATATACTGAGCCTAGGGTGACGGAGGACGCTAGTTTGTGTCCTCCCGTTACCCTAAGGAGAACTACGGGGAAAATACTTAACCCCATAGTTCTCCTTTAAGAGGGGGGATGCTAGAACCATGTCAGCTTTTTACTGTCCTTGGTTCTCTTGTTGCAGATTTTCCTGTCTGGTAAAAGGTTGTCCCCAGCCTACAGAGCATAATGCATATGATCACTCCTGGAAATATTATAATGGTCACTGCTGGTGCTTGGGATAGTACCACACAAAGTGCTTGTGGTTAGAGCTAGACATGATAACTGTGGTCACTGCTGGCCATAATGCTTGTGGTCAGCATTGGAAATAATGTGTGTAGTCAAAGCGGGACTATTCATATAACCTCACTAGTTTGAATGTAGTTACACATTCATTAACAATATTATTGAATGTTTTCCGTTTTCCTGGCATTTATTTTTATATTCAATAGGTGTTTATTTTTTTTCAATAAGCCAAACATTATAAATCACAAATTTAAATATTGTTCACATACAATGTGAAACAATCTGTTACAGAAAGCTTGGGGCATTTGGGGACAGATGGGGCTTTCAAACTGAGGATGGGCCATGGGTTGAATGTATTTTTAAAATTGAACTATGGGCAAAATAAAAAAAAAAAGATATATATGTTACACTCTGTGACTAACATCAGCACAGCATTCTTTGTTTTTCTGAGTGGAGGTAGGGAAATGACCAGGCTGTATTACCGAACTTTGGAAGAGAAAACATGGGTCAGAAGTGTGGCTCTACTGTCTAGCACTCCACTGAAACAGCCCTCCTAAAACTCACCAATGACCTAATAACAGCTAAAAACAACGGCCACTATTCCTTACTCTTGCTATTAGACCTCTCTGCTGCTTTTGACACTGTTGACCATCCGCTGCTCCTCAAAAAACTCTACTCGCTTAGCCATCTACCTTATATTTCCCTGGAGTTCCGCTTTAGTAAACTGGAGACAATGCTGGAAATATTGGTTAAACATAATGTTTGCAATCAGAGCTGGACATAACACATATGTGAAAGTCTGCACTGTTTTGTGAATTGTCTTCCTTAGCAAAACACGCTTAGATGTTCTTAGGAATTATGCATGAATTTATTTGTGGTCATTAAAATATTGATATGGTTACTGCAGGAATGAATTTGGTCACTGTTGGCATTTACTGTGCTACTCTGTTTTGTATACTTCTGCAGAAATGTAACTGCCCGTGACTCCTGGGGACATAAAGAAGAAGTTGGAATCGTCTGAATGAAACCGCCACTTCTTCCTCGGAAGAAACTGGGTGTCTTTCTCAGCTTAAGAAACTGGAGGCCCATAAACCAGGCAATTGCCTAGGATTCAAGATCCCCAACCCTCAACATTATAGAGGGAAGAAAAAAAAATAGAATTACAGAAATAAATGAGAAATAAGAGGCCATGTTAAATTACACTTTGAGAATAGCTCATTGCTATAGATAAATTATATTTGATGGTATTTTATAGCCTACAGGATCTTTGACCCCCGCTACCTCCCCTTCCTTCGTGTTTCTCTCCTCTCTTTATATTCTTGTTACTTTTGGGGAACCTGCACATAGCAAATAAATAGTCTCTGGCCCATTCCTTTCCCATTGATATCCACCCTTCCGCCCTTCCATGTCACAATGAATATGAAACCTCCTGACCAGTGCTGAAGTGTACATTGGATCACAAGGAACGTGCTAACAGACTAGAGGAGAGTTTTAGGTTCATCAGTCTGCTACTTCTCCTTCACTGTCCAGTTACAGGCCAAGGGTGCAGAGGTGACCAGGCTGTATTAACTTTACAAAAGTCAGATAAATCTTTCTCTAC
>NW_017306455.1:909772-919291 GCF_000935625.1 Nanorana parkeri
TGATCTTTGTTGAGCATTTGCGTTCAGAAATGGGCATAACACATATGTGTAATGTCTGCATCGTTTTGTGAATTGTTTTGATAAGTAAAACCCACTTAGATTCATTATTCCTAAGAAGGTCTATCTACTTGTGGTATTTAAAACTGATATGGTTACTGCAGACATGAATGTGGTCACTGTTGGCATTTATCTTGCTACCCTGCTGTATACTTCTGCAGAAATGTAACTGTGCACAACTTCTATGCTAGGGTCATAAAGAAGAAGTTGGTAACTTCTGATTTAAACCGCCACATCTTCTTTGGAAGAAGCTGGCTCCTTTAGGTCTCCATTTATCTGCTAATGAAACCAGAATTCTACAGGTCATTGGCTGAGATTGAAGATCCCCAACTCTCAACATTATGGAGGGGAAAAAAACAGAAATAAAAGAAATAATTGTCCATATTAAATTAAAATACCTTAAACATACATAACCCACAGCATATTTGGCCACCTTTATTGGGGAGATTTCTTTCTTTTGATTGCACTAGTATTTCAGCAAATAAAGCTGATCTCCTCGGCGAACACAGGTTACCCATTAAGATTCTCCAGAGACTGTGCCACAGTTCTGGACCTGGAAAGCGCTCTGTGGTCCACACAATACACGGGTCTAGAAAGTGCCACAAGCAGTCACCTCCAGGCAGGCCCTGCAATCTTTGGTCCAGCAGGGTCCAAGTATGGACTCTGAAGCCATTGCTAAGGATACAACAAGATGAGAAAATACATTTCAGTGTTGCTGATCTCATACAGCCTCTTTCGGCCACTTACTGTTACATGCACTTACTTCAGCTTGGGTACAAATCATTTCTCAGGACCGTTTTCCTAAAAGTAACAATGGTGGGCCATGCTTGCACCATGTGTGTCAGCATGACCGCTTGTAGTCTCCACTGGGGGCGCATGTGACAGGGTGACAACACAGGAGCACAACCGAGAGAGAGTTGTCACCCCATAGCAGGACGTGCCTGAAAAATTGCCCTCATGGGATTATAAAGAAAACGGCAAGGCTGAAAATAGCTATTAAAAGTACCTTAAAGCGTATCTAAACCTAAAAGCAAAAATGTCATATGCTGCAGCTTACTAATCCTCAGATGTGGTGCATTAGTTTTCTTTTTACCTTGATTTTCACCTTGTAATCCTGCAAAAAACACACTTCCTTCCCCTTCCTAGTTATGCTCATTTGTATCCAATGTATCTATGCAGGAAGTCATGGTTGACATACAGGCTGGAGTTCATCTCCATTGCATTAGTGATGGAATTGGTAGTTCAAAGAGGAAATTAAGATTGTTTAGATGTCTTTTTAGCACACGCAAGAAAATGACAAGGACACTACATTTATGGCAAGATCAACATGTATTATCTGTACCTCAAAACTGAAAATGAATGCAGCCACCACATCTGACTTTAGATTTACTTTAATATGTTAAAAATGAGATTTTAGTGAGATCTTCTTTAACTGAAACGGTTGCTTTGTCCTGCACAGGCAAACACAGGTTCATTTACATCCTACCTATGTCCTTGATAACTGCCTAGAAGAACAAATGAGGTCTGTGCCTGTGATGCAGAAAGTACTTTAATGTGGCATACCCCATTTAAGACCACATGACATCAGATATCATCCCACAACTTCATTATTAATATAACGATTATCACCAACAATAACAAAAAGCAGTGTACTTTGTCATTTAAAGGGTTAAAAGGAAATGCTGGGCTTTAAATTCAATCTGCTTCTCTCAGGACAGCCTTTTGCTTGTTCCTCTTCTTGGTTTCTTCTCTCCTGTACCCATTGTTCCACCCCATGCTTCCATCACTGCTTTTCTTCTCTCTCTGTGTCCCCATTGTCTACTCTCTGTACTCTTCCGTTCCTCAGCCAGCTTTCTATCAGAACTTTCTGAATATTGATAGTTTTCTCTTTTCACTTAAAGGACCGGTGTACTCAAAATGAAAGAGTTATACTGTGCAAAGTATATTTTCAGTTTGCCTGAAGAAAGGACCACACTGGTTCTGAAACGTTGCTGTAAGATGCTACACTACCTTAGTCAATAAAAAGATTGACTTGGCATTGCATTGGAGTGCGAGTGACCTTCTATTTGGATATAATATGCAAAGGATCTCCTCATAACTTCCACTAATAATGCAAAAGATATGTATATACCGGTATATATGTACAGTAAAAGCCGACTCTTCAGAAACTGAGATATTTGACATTGAGGATCAGTACAGACTCGGTACGACAGCCTATAGTAATCGTAAAGTTGTCACAGGGAAGCTTAAACTATTTTATTTTCTCCTAGAAATCTCTAAATTCTATACCCGCTGGTTCTGGTCACTTGAGGACCGGCTAGGTGTCAGTCAGCTGTATCAAAGGACCTTGAAGGAAAGACGTTTAGACAGAAGCGGACAATCCACAGCTCTCCATGAACACCATTTATTTCATTTAGCAAATGCCGTAGCACTGGTCACATGATCAGCACCAGAAAGCAAAGGAATTCCAAGAAGACCGGCATTTTATATACCAGTGAGAGATAACCGTGAAGTCCAATCAGTGTAGCACTATTATGCAGAAAGCAAAGTTCTTAAAATACTATTGCATACTGTTACCACTATTAACATTAAGATGATCACATTTACATACATATTTCAAACACTCTGTACAGACTAGAGATCCCCTTCACATATCCTGACTGTGCTTCCTATTTATCTGTGTTAGAATAAAAAACGGAGGTGCCACAATATGAAGAACATTGCAAAAAAGTTTTGTTGGTATCAATAAAAACATTAAAGTGCCAACATGTTTTCAGGGCAGAGACCCCCTTCATTAGGGCTTCAGGTGTCATTCAAAAATGGAATCCCTTGGAGAATGGACTGAGGGAGGGCACATGCAGCAATCAGCATTTAGGAGCCACCTGACGCCCTGATGAAGGGGGTCTGTGTTTGCCCTCGAAACTCATTAGAACAGATACTTTTATTTTTATCAATAAAAACGTCTTTGGACTCTTCTTCGTTTGGTGGCACCTCCCTTTTTTTGGTTTTAATCACAAAGTTTTTCAGTGCCCCCTACTGCCCTACTACTGTGGTCCCTGTAGGTGGAATGCAGATACTATCAAGCAATCGAACCCCACAAAAGAAACCCATATTGCAACCACGGGACGTTTACAATCAAGGATTACAGCATCCCCATATTACGATTGTCCCCTACTACGTTCCCTTCGTCTTAAGTATTTTCTGTTATGATCATCTACACATTTATCCGTAAGTGTTATTAAAAATTGTTTGATATGAAACAGACTTTGCCATGTGTATAGCAGCCCTTCAAATGCCTACCCCTCTGTATTGCCAACTCAGTCACATGATCTGTTTGCTACAAATACAACTGATTCATCCCTCTTCCCCCCAAACCTCCCAGGCCTAGTTGGTGTCCTTCTGTATGTACTGCTCCCTCGCTCTCACACAAGACATCTGTTAGGTGGAAGTACTGGTTATGGTCATGTCTACGACTGTACACCCACGGACTCTGACAACCTGCCAAAACAAAATTAACTCTGCACATTCTTTTCTGCTGTTCTTGCTGCCAAGTTTTAAAGCAAGGCCTCTAGTTTCATAGAAACTTTCCTTTGTTATAACTGTCAATTGCAGCCATAGCAAGAATAAGCTAAATCTTAGTGTGGAAAACTTGTGGTTCTCCTACAATCGCGTTTTCAATTGTTTGCGTCTCTGGTGCCGTGGCAATGATCACATGGTCCATGGGGACTTGGGGGTCTGACGTTCATGAAAAGCTAGCCAATGAGTTGCTCCACCTAAACTCTGATCTTCCTCTTTGACAGAGACAAAATTTCCAATCTTAAAGCATTGATCGTGTATCTTGCACCAGGAGGACTCTTGAAGGAAGGCAAGGGTGTTACTTCACAGCCTAATTTGACTAACACTGTAAGTGATGATTATAATAAAGAAAGCTTTTCCTGAGACAAAAACTATATTCGTTTATGGCATTGCACTGTTGTGTCTGAACAAATTGATCATATTGTATTTGCTATGTACCCATTGGGAATGGCAATGGCATTTTGAATAATACCCCAAACACTGTTACAGTAGGTGGCAATACACGTGCACTGCACTGCATTGCACCACAATGCACATGCTGTACATTGCAAAAAGAAAAAAAGGGCAAGTTTAGGGTTCATACAAACCATAGCACATGCATTGTCCTATGCATAGGGCGCCCGTGCTGGCATACAATTTCACATTGCTTTGCACTGAGCTGCGTTTTTACCACGCAATGCAGTACGTTCTCCTCCCTTTTTTTTGGGCTGCAGTACTTTTACCATGAGGCCATAGAAAATGAGGCTATTTGCCTTGTTCTTGCATTGGAACTGTATTTGGCAGCACAGTGGATTTAAAGCAGAGCATCTTAAAGGAGAACTATGGGGTTAGGGCTTTTACCCATAGTTCTCCTTAGGGTAACGGGAGGACACAAACTAGCGTCCTCCCGTCACCCTAGGCTCAGTATACCGCGAGCTATAGCTCACGGTATACTGAGACACCGCAGCTGAAGCGGATCCGGGCAATTGTCTGGATCGGCCCAGCTGAGTGAGTGACAGCTGGCTCTGCCTATCTAGAGGCAGAGCCAGCTGTACCTGCCTTGTCCGATCCGCCAGTCAGCGCTGGAGGATCAGAGCGGGGAGGGGGGAATCCAGTCCCTCCCTTGTCACGGCAGAGAGCCGTGACAGGATCGAGAGATGAGCGAACGCCGCTATGTGTTCGCTCACTTGCCGATCTGCTGAGCTGACCTGTGACCGTTTTATTGTCACAGGTCGGCTAGAACTATGAGGATGAGTGAAAAGCACTCACCTCATAGTTCTCCTTTAAATTATTGCAACCCATTGCATTAATGCAATGCGTTTTGTGAAGTGGGCTTTAAAGTAACAATGCCTTCGTGTGGGGTAGGCAACCTCGGCACTCCAGCTGCTGTGGAACTACAATACCTATGAGGAATTGCAAGACTCAGGCATAACTCCCGGAGACATTATTATTATATGGGATTTATATGACGCTAAAAGTTTGCGCAGCACTTTACAATATAAGGAAGACATTACAATCACAATACCATTCAAGACAAGATGGTAAGGAGGGCCCTGCCCCTGAGGGCTTAGAATTTAAAAATTATGGAATTTGTAGTTTCACCGCAGCTGGAGTGCAGAGATTGCTTACCCAAGACTTAGACCAGGGGTAGGTAACCTTGGCACTCCAGCTCTGGTGAAAATACAGAGCCTATCATGTTTCTGTGAGTCATGCCTGTGGATGTTAGGGTATGCAGTGCCTTATGCCACTTGCTGTTGCCTACCCCTGCCATAGTCCAAACTCTATGGCGGGTACCACAGAAATATAGGCTTTGGCCATGGCACATGCCATTTTTGAATGCAAGTTCCCATGATAAATACCCATAAATATGCTGCCAGCAGAAAGGCATACAGGTTTTCTGGAGTAGCAGCTTTGTTTGCAGCATGCCTATGTCATACCTTAGTGAGCAATAATGTCATCAATTATGTTTCTTTTCATATTGTAGTTGTTTTTCTTTTTTTAACTTAGAACCTTGACACACACTTTCCTTAGTGCGTCATACTGGAATATAAAGCAGAAAAGCAGCATTATTTGGATGATTTATGCGTGTTACAAAATAGGACCACAAGCATGCATTGAGCATGAGTGATGACTTTAACAAATCAGTAAGAGGTTGTGATCGATGGGTATATAATGTAGTTATTGTCTTAGAGTTTCCTTCTCCTCCTGTGCATGTCCTTTTCATGAGTTAGGCCTAATAAGTCCAATTTAAAGCCTATCTCCGGACGAACAAAAACACTCCCATTGCCGTGCGGCGGCCCCCGAACTGAAATGGTTAAATGATGGTTTACGCCTAGGAGCCCGGAGTAAAGCAGTTTCACCAATCTGATCCCTGCTCCCACTGTTCCAAGACCCACAGCCTCTTCCCCAGTGGCCCGAGCCCAGCTGAAATCATCACGCCTAATGCAGAGCCCATAGACCTGCATTAGATGTGAGGATGCCTGAGGGACAGTACACAAGCCGAAGCGGAGAGAGACGAGGTGAGCGCCAACTGTCAGGGGGAGCAGGGATCAGGTAAGTAAAACTACTTTACTCCGGTCACCTAGGCATAAACGAGCAGTTAAACCTTCCTGTCCTGGGGTAGCCTGCAAGGGGAGGGTTGTTGTTTGCCCGGAGATGGGCTTTAGCGAACACTGGGAGAAAACGATTGAAGTCAATGAGCCAGCACCCTACTAACTAGGGATGCACAGAAATTTCGGACGCCGAAACATTTCAGCCAAAATGGAACTGTGGGCAAAACGTCAAGAGTACAAAAACGTCTGAAAGTGCGGCCAAAAATGCGGTGCATCCCAAGCTTTGGTCTGTGTTACGGCAGAGACAGCAGGGATTGGAGGGAACAAAGCACAGATCCAGCTTCCTGTGACCAGCGGGGAGGAGAGAAGCTGCCAGGAGCCTGAGGGGGAAGTGCAGGGCGGAGAGACCTGTCAGGAAGCTGAGTATGGTGGTGCGGGGAGGAGACAGCTGTCAGGAGGCCGAGCACTGCTGCCTCTGACAATTAGTGTCACCAGATTTGAAGTGAGATTTGTTATTGTTATTACTGTGCTGCTCACTGTTCTTGATAGAGAGGAAGCTGTACCTGAGAACCTGCAGTGCAAGGATCTCCCTGCTTCTTTTTCATCTATTCTATGCATCTATGCTTTCTGAACCTCTCCTGCTGCTTCTTCCTTATTCCTCCATCAGTCATCAAATACCTATAAGGGGTTGCTCAGACATAAGGAAGCAGAAAAACCCTCCTTTACCAAGACGGCCACTTCTACACAGAGGCACGGTGTGAACCAAGATAAGGTAAGTCTGCAACAGGGAAATATCAGCTGCAGGGAGCCCACAGGCAATACTAATGAAAAGTCCTTTCTTGCTTACATTTTGGGGGAATAGAGACACCCTATTACAATTTACTGCTGCAAGCCAGACTTTTATTTACATCAGCTTTGAATTGAGACAGGGTTCCACTGGAACAAAACAGAAAAACTAAAAGGTAGGAGAATCATTTTGGTCGGTGGCATGTTTAGAATTATATAACATGCAATATATGGAAAGAGTAGATGTTTTTTCATGGTCTCGAATATCTATTATATATAACAAAAAACTGTATTGTTACCCATCGGTAATTTTCCTGTCCTGACGCCAATACATGGCAGCATACAAATGGGTTTAGCTCAGCCCCTCACACAATCGCAGGACCAGGTATACTATAAATTAAAACACTCCTCCTAAGGTCACCATTCTCGTAAAAAGTACTCAATGTGAAAGCCATAGGAGGGTCCTGTATGCTGCCATGTATTGGCGTCAGGAAAGGGAAATTACCGATAGGTAAGTATACAATTTTCCATTTTCCTGACACCAACATGGCAGCATAAGAATGGGACATAGCAAGCAAAAACAAGGGAGGAGAAAGTTGAGATATTTATCTATTTACACAATTGTTAAACACATTCAGAACCAAACTTCACCATGGACAAGACTTCTGGATAGACGCTGTAATGGGACAGGAACATATACCAGGTTACTGCCTTCCAGTATAACTCTGGAGATACACCACTAAATCTGTCCAAAAGGATGAAATCCTTTAGTAGAGTGAACCTAGAGATTGATCTGTGGCTCCATCTACCTGACCAGCCACAATGTATGTGACCTAGTGGATGCAGAGAGCCCCTTTATGATACCGCCAGAAAGATGAACAGATCGACCTGAAAGAAGGTGACAATGTACTTTCTCAGCATAGCAACCACATTTAAGGCATGAGCTGAAACAAAACTTTATTCTTGAATATTGGCAACATTAATGTCCTAGTTAGATGAAAGGATCTTCCATCCTTTGGATGATGCTGGGAGAGAGATGTAGGATTATCCGGTCTGGCAAATGGTAGCAATAAGATGGTTTGCAGCCTAAGCTTGACAATCCAAGGCCCTCCTCCTTAAGGGGAGTCCTGTAAGAAAAACTATTTTACATGTTACTGTCCATTTGAGTAAGTGTGATGTAGACGAAGTCGAGAAGGAAGAACATATCCAGCACTATTTGTAAATCCTAAGGGAAAATTAAGCAACTTTCCTGAAGAGTAAATTCTTGTGCAAGCCCTTAAGAGCTGACTTATCAATAAATGAGCTGTCCATTTTGTCTTAGAGGATGCGGATAGAATGGTTCCTCTTGGGAAGCGTGTTTTAATTAATAGTATAACTGGTCCTGTGATCGGGTGAGGGGTGGAGCTAATCCCATTAATTTGCTGCCATGTTGGTGTCAGGAAATAAATATATATTTATTAAAGAGACTTTGTGCAAAAATGTTTGTTTTACATAAAAGAACTTTACTAATTATACATTGATGCTTCATGCCTTGAAGTTTCTATAGGCCAGACTTGTGGCAAAAGAGAGCAATTTTGGATACATAATCTGCCTGTTTGCAAAGATCTACTGACTGCTTTCAAATATCCTCTCACTATATGTTTAAACATATAGTTTTCTGCTTTAATCACTTGGATACCAAGGGTGCACCTAATAATAAGTTCTCCCTTCCCCCTCCTGCTAGGCTCACCCCAGCAGGTGAAGTTGACAGCTGAGGTCCTGAACTGTCTCCATCAACAAACTACCAGCACCTCCTACTTCAGTAATCAGTTAGGGATCACTAAAGGTGCCCATACACTGCTCGATTCTCGTACGAGAATCGGGCGAAATCCCGCGATCGTACGAGAATCGAGCAGTATGAACGAAGACGTGCGACCGTTCCTACTGTACGGTCGCACGTCTTTTGTCGAACCAGCATGCTACAAAACCCGCCGAGAATCGTACGATTGTCGGCGGGTTTCTAGCCTGCTCGTCCGATAGCTGCGGAGCGGGCCGGTGTGCGCACGCACACACTCCCCATTCTGCATTGCGGTCATCGGAAGCCCGCCCCAAGGTGGGCAGATCGTACGAGCTTTCAATAAGCATACGACCATCGCAAGACAAAAGTCTTGCGATGGTCGTAAGGTGTATGGGCACCTTAAAGCTGGCCATTCACCTTACAATTATCTGCAGATTTTCTGTGGTCAGATGGAAAAGGTGCAACAGATTCCTCCATCTACACTTAACTGTGTGGATGGAGTAATCTCCACCTGGGCCAATCTGTTGTACTTTTTCCATCTGACCACAAAAAATCTGCAGATAATTGTAAGGTGTATGGGCACCTTAAGAGAGATAATGTAACTATTTTGCTACACCGTCATTAGCTGTAACTGTTCAATGCATTTAATTACAATGTAAATCATGTAAGCACCACACACTCCATACGTGACTTCAACAAATATCTCAAAAAATTCTATTAATGATAATCTATTTTTTATATACTCTATATATAACCTTATTATATATTATTATTATTATATATAAATATCTG
>NW_017306455.1:919733-923782 GCF_000935625.1 Nanorana parkeri
TTAAAAATCGGAGCTTCTTGTTCTTCTTCCCACCAGCCGATTGGGCTGCGTTGGCAGCGTTGCCCAACTAGTTTTTTTTCCCCAGAATGAAAATGGTTTTGTGATTGGACAAGATGAGGGGAAAGGAAGGGTTGGTATGGGCCTGGAGCCCTTTATTGACGCAGAGGCATCTCTCATCCCTGGAGAGTTTGTTGCTGCCTGTGTTATCCCTCGGGTGCAAACAAAGCGTTGTAACATAATGACACAAGAGGTCATATATTTTTCCCCTTAGTAAAAGTCTATGGCTGGAGTCTGGCTTTAAATAAATGCTCACAATAACGTATGCCCACTGGTGTGAATGGGCCCTTAAAGAGAAAAATATAAACCCCACTGTAAGCACAAATTCTACTATTATTTTAGCAAATCTACAGTACTGTGCAAATGTTTTAGGCAGGTGTGCTGTAATGCTGTAAAGTAAGAACACTTTCGGAAATACGTGTTAATAGTTTATTTTTTTATCAATCAACAAAATGGAAAGTAAATGAACAGAAGAGAAATCCAAATCCAGTCAATATTTGGTGTGACCGCCCTTTGCCTTCTTCTGAGTACCCTTGCACACAGTTTTTGAAGGAACTCAGCAGGTAAGTTGTTCCAAACATCTTGGAGAACTAAGCACGGCTCTTCTGTGGATGTCAGCTGACTCAAATCCTTCTGTCTCTTCATGTAATCCCAGACAGACTCCATGATGGTGAGATCAGGGCTTTGTGGGGGCCAAACCATCACCTCCAGGACTCCTTGTTCTTCTTTACGCTGAAGATAGTTCTTAATAACATTGGCTGTATGCTTGGGGTCGTTGTTCTGCTGCAGAATAAATTTGGGACCAATCACACGCCTCTCTGATGGTATGGTGTGATGGGTAAGTATCTGCTTGTATTTCTCAGCATTGAGGATACCACTGATCCTGACCAACTCCATTGGCAAAAATGCAGCCCCAGACTTGCAAGGAACCTCCACAATGCTTCAATGTTGCCTGCAGGCACTCATTATTGTACTGCTCTCCAGCCCTTCCGCGGACAAACCGCCTCCTGCTACAGCCTAATATTTCACATTTTGACTCATCAGTCCAGAGCACCTGCTGACATTATTCTGCACCTATGATTTCATGCACAGTTGAGTTGCTTAGCCTTGTTTCCACATCTGAGGTATGGATTTTCCATGAAGACAACTTCTGGTCAGACTTCTCGGGACAGTAGGTGGGTGTACCTGGGTCCAAATGGTTTCCGCCAGTTTGGTGCTGATGGCACAGCTGGACATCTTCCGATGTCGAAGGGAAGTAAGCATGATGTGACTGTCATCTTCTGCACTATGTTTCCTTGGCTGACCACTGCGTCTACAGTCCTCAACGTTGCCCATTTCTTTGTACTTCTTCAAAAGAGCTTGAACAGCACATCTTGAAACCCCAGTCTGCTTAGAAACCTTTGCCAGGGAGAGACCTTGTGCAGTATAACTACCTTGTGTCTTGTTGCTGTGCTCAGTCTTCCCCTGGTGCAGATTGTTGTCACCTTATATATGGCAGGATCCCCAGTTATTATTATAATGAAGGCCACAGTGTTAAAAATATTGAAATTGATTTTGAAATTACAGTGACATTTGAAAGATTATGAGATTCTAGTAATTGTAATCTAGTATTTATCTCAATACTCAGTCTTAGTGCCTAACTCCTCCCCTCCTTCATCTTCCCCGTTCCTCATTCTTAAAGCTGTCTTATACCCCTTGAAACTTAAACTGGCCATAAACTGTTAGAATTTCAGCCAATTTCAGCTGAATCGACTGAAATTGAGTTTTGGGTGGCCATTTTGGCACCACCTTGCCCGATAAAAGTCAATTTAAAAAACGGCTGGGCCACGTGGAAAATTGTCGGCTGAAGAGTGACTGGGTTTAGGCAGGCGCTGGCTGTCTAAATTCAAAATCCGGCAGGGGAGATTCTTCCATCCAAACTGATGGAGGAAGCAACTGATTTTTCTTGTTCAACCCATGGGGCCGAACAATAGAAATCTGAACTTGCATGGCCAGCCTTTCAGCTGATTTGCAAAAATTGATTGAAAGTCTTACCCTGGCCCTGCCAGCTTGACAAAAGGTCGATTACGAAGGAGCTGGACCAAACAGTCAATACAGTTAATCAACTGCAGTCACATTTCAGGTATTCTGCCGGTCAAGTTTTAGTAGAAACCTGAAATTCGATCCATGGGTGGCCCTCCCTCCTCAACAGAAGTCAATCATTACATCAACTTTTGTCAAAGGGACATGCTGGAAAATTGTCGGCTGAAAAGTGCTTCCAGCCAATTAGCTGCAAGCACTGTTTGGTTATTCTGGCAGATGCTGGCACCGCTGTCAGAAATCAATGTACACAGCGGAAGACTTGTTGATCTGTGTGTACCCAGTTTTAGGCTGATCATAGAGGGACAGAGATGTCCCCGTCAATGATATCTCTGTCCATCCTCAAATGACGCCAACAAAGATCAGGGCTTGCCATGACACTCCAGCCTATGACAGTGCTATAATACTTCACAGAACTGCAGCGTACAACTACGAGGAAAGTCTCCCTGAGTGTCCAGTGTCAGCAATTGCTTAAGGGGCTCGATATTTCCATCTAGCATTGCAGAAAGGGCTCACAAATCACAAGCAATGCACAAAAAAATAATGAGCGCTCCTCGACCTTTATTGAGACCCCTGTGACGTTAGACTAAGTATAAAGGGAACAATGCCACAATGTAATATGAATATCAGAGAGTGGGGTGAAATTGAATAAAGCTGCTTTTCTCGTTGTTGGCTTTCACGGCATATAAAAGGAACAAGATCCTGTTTTTCTTTCAGCGGGAGGAGGGGCACCATGCTAACATTTGTGCCCGGGGCCCTATACAGCCTAACACCAGTCCATTTATATGTCGGTAGAGTTGTTCTGGGGCTTTTTTAGAATGGTGTTGATTTTCAGTACAAAACAAAACAAACCAGGTCTACAAGAAAGCTGCAACTTGAAGCAAAAGGCTTCTGTGTGGACTTAATGGTTTTACTCTCACATACACACACTGGTAGGCTTGCCACCATATTCTTCCACGTTACCCCTGGCTACAGCCTACACTTAACATGCCCACTTTCTGAGCAGTTCCACCCAGATCCAGCCCACTTTCCAAGTGGTCCTGCCCAGATCCCAGCCACCGGAACCGCCTACTCACGGCCCCAATCCCCTCAGTTATCACCCTTCTTTGAGTTACTGAGCATGCATTGAAAAGTTAGGCTCCATTCACACATGATCGGTTTTGCGAATATGCACATAAACATAAAAAACAATGTATTGCAATGTGCATTGTTCAGACTTTTGCAGCGGCCGCACAGTACAGAACCGCGGGTCCCGCAAAATAGTACAAGCAGGATTTTATGGTGGATTCCGCACATTCCGGCTATAGCAATATGTTAAAATTTGCAGTTTCGTTCTGTGCAGTTTTCCATGCGGAAAAACACTACCGCTGTGTGAATGGAGCCTTAGCCATACAGTGTTAGAATTCTGTTTGAACGTTGGTATGAAATTCTAAACGATCGTCTGTCAGAGCATTTGATGATGCCATCATTACAATCATTTTGTTTGAAAGCCCTTAAAAAATGTCAAGACTGGCTACTTGAATAGAATCCCAGACTTTAAACAGATAGTATTGATTATGAAATCAACCAAATAATTTGGCTCCATTCAAACCTACAGTATAGGTGCATTTGAGGATTCTTGCATCAGAAACTTGCAATTTCCTGCAGCAGGAGTCCCTAATCTGCCGTTAACAGTGGCAGCTGTCACTCGTTCAGTGTTCATGATCAGGTGACAGCCGCTGCATTTGAGTGCCGGCACACCGCATGTAATCCCTATCCCTGGACGCACGATCGAAACTGAAGATAGACGCTGATTGCCTTTTATGGGCAACTGCTCCAGATTCTGTCTGCTCCAATTTTGATAAATCCCACTCTATGTATTATAAAGAGGTTAAAATTAGGGATGTCCCGATACCGATGCTAGCATCGGAATC
>NW_017306455.1:923852-960041 GCF_000935625.1 Nanorana parkeri
GGAGCAGGGGAGCAGGGATGAGTCAGCGGCGCGCTTGTCAGGAGAGAGGAGCTCCAGGTGGGGTTCTAATTTAACTGCCAGGCACCTCTAAGTCAGCTAAATTAGGACCCCACCTGGAGCTCCTCCCACTGGACCAGCGCTACCGCTGACTCGTCCCTGCTCTCTCCGGCACAGTCACACAGTGAGTGAGGGCAGATTTGGGGGGGAGATTTATTAAGACTGAAAAAGTGGCATCGGGACATCCCTAGTTAAAATACATTAAAGTGACTCTAAACTCAGGAGTTAAATCTTAAAATGCATTCAAGTACCTTAACCTTTAACAATACTATACCTTATTTGTTTATCACTCAGTCTGTAGATCCTCCAATCATCTCTGAATTGATGCTGACACTGAAGGGTGGCTACTTTTGTTCCCCATGGTCCCTGTGTGTGTTTTGTAAAGAAGCAATCACTCCAAGCTTACTCCCGTGATGGACTACAATCTTATTACAAATTAGTAAACTAAATATGAGATTGTAGTCCTCCACTGGAGC
This sequence comes from Nanorana parkeri, assembly GCF_000935625.1. Lineage (NCBI taxonomy): Eukaryota > Metazoa > Chordata > Amphibia > Anura > Dicroglossidae > Nanorana > Nanorana parkeri. The sequence goes on from NW_017306455.1 coordinate 924,386, forward strand.
GAGCTTGGAGCGGTGGCTACTTTACAACACACACGGGGACCATGGAGAACAAAAGAAGCCCCCCCTCAGAAGGAAGGAGAGTGACAGCATGAATTCAGAGATGATTTGAGGATCTACAGCCGAGTGATACACAAATAAAATAAATTTTTGTTAATAATTAAGGTACTTGAATGCATTTTTAAGATTTAACTCCTGAGTTTAGTGTCACTTTAACACACTTCCTGCACTTCTTAGTTCAAAGCACTCCTGAAGTTGGTTGAAAACTTATGCCAGGGTCGGAAACGTTGTCAATCATGGCCGCATTGTTCTGTTTGATCGTTAAGTGATTGAAATACATATATGCTTTATACATGACCAGCAATACATGTTCAACATCTACACAATGTAGACCAATAAACAAGCGTCTTCTGGTAAACTTAGCCTTTGCCGGGAAATTCCATGAGCCCGTGGACCAATCAGGGAACACAAAATGATAGCCGGTAGGGGGAGGAGGGGGTGAGATCATCACACGTTAGGAGGAGAAGGCAGTGGGAGGGGTGGCTATAGACTTGCAGGAAGAAGAGAGAGAAAAAAAGCATTAAACTATAGGGAGCAAAGTGTGATCGGATCTGGGAGGAAGGGGGGGTGGGTGGTAGGAAAGAGTACATGGGAGGCCAAAGTGGGAGCTGACAGAGGAAAGAGCAAGCGTGAAAGTCAAGCAGGGAGGCAAAGGAAAAGCGCATAAGCTGGTAAGAAATCCTAGCCTCTGTCTGAGGTCTGATCAACAAACTTTGTGCTGAACCTTGTTAGTGTAACCATGCTTAAGATGATTGTAGCTGTATGAGTGCACTATCGCCTTCCTGTACTGAAATTGTATTGTAACCGTACGGTCTACCTCCATGCTGTAAAGCGCTGTGCAAACTGTTGCTGTTATATAAATACTGTATAATAATAATAATAATATTGCAACAATACTGTTGACTACTTTCTAACTTTAATTGCACCAACTGTTACATCTTCAGGACAAGTTTGCAAGGGTCTACCCCCTTCTTCTATAGTCTAAACAGTGCTGCCACCATGGTATTAGATTAGTACTGTTTGGACCATAGAGGAAGGGGGTAGACCCCTGGAAGCTGGTCCTGAAACTTTAACTGCCGGTGCAAATAGAAAAAGTTCACAGTCAGAACTTGTGTTGTTACTGTAACCAGAAATCGGAGCGGCCCTGTGAGTGCTACTCTATAGAACTGTAAGTGTAAAAGCGCATAGAATGAACGCCTGTCATGGCATATTCTCAATTTACGTTCATCACTGTCCACCCTACATATCGGAAGCTTTGTCCACGAGGACTATGCAAGAGTGTGCATGTAATTCACTGTACCCTACAGGCGTGCAAGCCCTCCTTGTTATTGTGGTGGCTGGCCCTCTTCCTTCACTTATATACCAAGGGGTTGATTTACTAAAGGAATAGAGACTGTTCACTTAGCAAAAGGAGGCTGACTTTGGAAAAAGCATGTTGACTTTGCAAAGAAAATGTTCCCTTTGCTTAGTAAATAAGGTGAAGCTGTGCTCACTTCTATTATCCAATCAAGAGCAAGTAAAAATCCTGTTTTAAGTTTACTTTGCATATGATCGGCTATTCAGAGTGAACACAGCTTTGCCCTATTTACTAAGCTAAGTCAACATTTACTTTGCAAAGTGAACAGCTGCAATTGCTTTAGACCCTTTCATGTGCATAGAGGTGTGTTTTTTGTGGTGTTAGGTAAGTGTATTGACTTGTGTTTTCTTTGTGTGTTGACATGCGTTTTGATGTGCGTTTCCAATGTGTTTTTGACCTTTTCATTTGGAGTGGATAAGGGTAAATGCTCATGAAATCACTTACAATGGATGCTGCTCCTTGTTGTTTAAAAATGTTACTTTCCTGCAGAATCAGCTGGTTCCCTGAGCATTGGTCCTGATATCCTGTTTGATGGCCCGTTCACACCAATGCCATGCGTTAATCGCATGGCACCTACTGTGAGTTACAGTGTGGCAGGTGTGCTGCGTTGCCATTCATTTGAATGGCCCCCCCAAATGTACCTCCCGACCACAATGCGCTCGTACCACAATACCATGTGTTGCAGTTGAAAAAAGTAGTGCATGTATTAGAATAGCTCATTTCCCTTGCAGGGTCCTATGGAGTCACCCTTGTGTGTGCTAATAAGTTGTGTGTGTCTCCACAAAAACACAGGTACAGCAGGGCAAGCCACTCCTCTGCTCTCCTCTCTTTGTCCAACTCCAAACTAGTAGATGGCTGACTGCTGGAGATTGCTCTTTTACTGGACAAAAAGTTCAGGGAAGCCGAGCTGAGAGAGTTGGAACCACCTAGCATATATATCTAGCAGGGTAGTCACAAGTAATCACAAAGTAGGAAGTAATTGGCACACCGGCTCCACATGTATCTCTTGGGCGCTGTAGAGAATGGACCTCCATACTTAAAGTGACATTAAACCCTCAGATTTTTTAACATAAACCAATACTGTAATGTGTGCCTTACTGTAATCCATGGTTGTTTCCCTTCTCTTTGCTGCTCTTCCTTTTAAATCCTCATGTATTTTCGCTTGGGGAGAACTTCCCTTTTCAGCTCAGGGACTCTTCCTGTAGTGCTGCTCAGGTTACAAAACTATACAAACCTATACACAGACACCGTGTATCCATTCCTGACCCAATAACAGAGATCACCGTGACAAACAATCACAGAGATCGCCGTGACACCCAATCACAGAGATCACTGTGACACCCAATTACAGCGACCACCGTGACAAACAATCACAGAGATCGCCGTGACACCCAATCACGGAGATCGCCGTGACACCCAATCACGGAGATCACCGTGACACCCAATCACGGAGATCGCCGTGACACCCAATCACGGAGATCGCCGTGACACCCAATCACAGAGATCGCCGTGACACCCAATCACGGAGATCGCCGTGACACCCAATCACGGAGATCACCGTGACACCCAATCACGGAGATCACTGTGACACCCAATCACGGAGATCACCGTGACACCCAATCACGGAGATCACCGTGACACCCAATCACGGAGATCACCGTGACACCCAATCACGGAGATCACATGGTAGGGAAGCCCACGTCTGCCTCCCGACATAACAACCCCTCAATGGGCTGCTAGAAGCTGGCAGCAAGGGGTTAGGATTTTGCAGCCGCTGTAGCTCAGAACCAGGTCGGACAGGTCAGCGATGTGGGCGGTGGAACAGGTCAGCGGTGTGGGTGGTGGGACAGGTCAGCAGTATGACAGGTCAGCGGTGTAGGTGGTGCGACAGGTCAGTGGTATAGGCAATGGGACAGGTCAGCGGTGTGGGTGGTGGGACAGGTCAGCGGTGCGCGCAGTGGGACAGGTCAGCGGTGCGCGCAGTGGGACAGGTCAGCGGTGCGCGCAGTGGGACAGGTCAGCGGTGCGCGCAGTGGGACAGGTCAGCGGTGCGCGCAGTGGGACAGGTCAGCGGTGCGCGCAGTGGGACAGGTCAGCGGTGCGCGCAGTGGGACAGGTCAGCGGTGCGCGCAGTGGGACAGGTCAGCGGTGCGCGCAGTGGGACAGGTCAGCGGTGCGCGCAGTGGGACAGGTCAGCGGTGCGCGCAGTGGGACAGGTCAGCGGTGCGCGCAGTGGGACAGGTCAGCGGTGCGCGCAGTGGGACAGGTCAGCGGTGCGCGCAGTGGGACAGGTCAGCGGTGCGCGCAGTGGGACAGGTCAGCGGTGCGCGCAGTGGGACAGGTCAGCGGTGCGCGCAGTGGGACAGGTCAGCGGTGCGGGCGGCGGGACAGGTCAGTGGTATAGGCAGTGGGACAGGTCAGCGGTGTGGGCGGTGGGAGAGGTAAGTATTAAATGTTTCATATACAGGCAGCAGTTAATTTTTTTTTTAAAACAATCTCATCTAGCGACAAAGTTGCTTTAAATTTCTGAACAATTCTGAAAAGAAGTTACGGATTGCTTTCAGCGAGTACATGTTTTGTGTTATTATGGTACAGTACATATGGTGATGATTGTGTTTCATGAGTACATTTGTACATTGCCCCTCTAACAGTTATCTGCCTCTCAGAGAATAAGTTAAGCAACTGAGATAAGGTCAGTTAGCCATGAGAATATTTTTTATGATGTCTGAGCAGACTGATGGGTTTGATCTCTGAAAGAGGAACAATAAAAAAATGGCCACTATGTAGCCATACTAAGCAGGAAGTACAAAATGCTCATGTAAGGAGCAAATTTGGTTGTCGGATGCATAAACCTATGTGCACAGTGCTTTCAAAACATTAACAATAGGCTGAGAAGATCATATACATGAGATGTCTTTTACCTATATTCAAAAAATACACTTTTAAAAGGACTAAAATTAAAGCCAAAATGTTGTTTTTAGTTGGGAAGGGTTTGGACCTCTCTGTATTGGTGTACCCATTGGGAAGATCAGCCTCACCTCCTGTCCTGGTGACCTCATTTCTTGTCCTGCACAGTAAATGAAGGGCAATCTTCCCAATGAGGACAAACACAGCTATATAACCTTGCAGAAGTTCTGACTTATCTACTCTTAAAAAAGAATAACCCGGCCACTTCTTCAAACACACACACAACCCAAAGGTTGAACTCGATGGACCTGTGTCTTTATTCAACCTTAACAACTATGTAACTATTTAACTCCGAGGAAAATTATTATTAACGCTTGCAGTGGGGCTATCCCTGCACTGTGAGGGATAAATGCTGATTTTGGTCTAGGGAGGAAAAAACCAAAATGATACTGACCTGATCCTCCAAGCCGGCTTGCTCTTATAGCGGTCTCTGGAGCATCTCTCCCCCTACGCTGCAGAGGTCTAAGGTCCCGTAAATCATCATGTCCTATACAAAGTGTATAGACGTGAGGACGCCGATGAACATATATCGCTGCAACGTAGGAGAGAGGCTGGAGGGAGCACTATCACAGCCGGCCGGCTCTGAGGATCCAGTGAGTATAACTTTCTTATTTACCACCCTAGACCATAACAAGCACTAAACCCTTGCAGTACAGAGGTAGCCCCACTGCAAGGGTTTATAATAATTTCCCCTGGAGTTCGGCTTTAAAACAAAAGTTTAGGCCGGAGCTGAGCTTTAATAGGGCATGGAGCTACATCATAGGAAACCTCATACAATCAGAATACAAGGCATAATGCATGTCAGACATGTGCACGGTCCCCATGCATGATATCAAGGTAGCTATATACAGTACATCTGCTTTAGTGCAAAGCGAGACTGAGTTGCTTATGAAGCCACAAGGCTGGTTGACTAAAGGAGAAGCGAATATTCACATAGTGTAAACTTCCATTCAATCACATGCAAAGCCAAATCCTTTTTTTCTTTTGCATACGATCAGGTAATCACAGAACATCCTCTTCTCCTTTAATAAATCAACCGCGATAAAATCAGAAGAATTGTTGACCTGTAAGGTAAACACAGCGACAAGCTGTTGGCAGGAATTAAAACTCCTATCTATTTCCTTGTTGGCATTCTTTTCATTGTATGTTTGAAGCACGTATGAAAAAAGATATCAGTCTTAGGGTGTTGTGTGATATGGTAGGCCGCCATCTCCGGTCAGTTCATCTGAAAGAACGATCTTAATCGCATACCTGCCCAGTGATTGTTAAAGACGGAAAACTTACCTGGAACATGTAATAAAGAGCAGTTTAGATCAATAAATGATATACCGATTAACAGTAGGCAAATGAGATGACTGTAGACATAAATTAGAACAAGTTGTTGCATGTGGTCACCTGGCTTTAGGATCATTAAACCCTTAAGTACTAGCCGGTATATATCCCTTCATTACCTGACCATTTCTTCCATATTCATTGCTGTGATCGTTTGACTGACTTACTCGGCCATGCAACACTGTACCCAAATTAATTCTATATCCTCGTTGAGACAAATGGAGCTTTCTTTTAGTGGTATTTAATTGCCAGTGTCTGTTTAAACCTAGCCCAACACTGTCAGTTCTCTCGCCAAGCAGCCATTCAAAATATGTTGCCCGGCGCCGAGTGTCAGTTTGAGGTGGGATGAGATGGTGGCTATGGCCGCAAGGGAGCTGCTGTGCTGTGATGGAGATTCATCCATACGTGCATTGCTTTTCAGCTCCCTAACGTGTCCTATAGAGGTGCCTGGACCGGAGTGACATTCTGGCTCCCGGCACCTCTACAGGGCATGCAAGGGAGCTGTACAATTAATGCGCATATGGATAAAGCTCTGTCACAGCACAGCAGCCCACACTGGATCCCAGGCTGAGGATCCACTCCAGTTCTCCTAAGTAAGGGAGACTCGGTGGAACTTAAAATATTTTTTGGAGTGTGTACCCTAATTCTGTGCATTCCATTGCAGTGCGACTTGGGTCGTGACCTTATGAACAAGGGCAAATGTGGGTCCTGAGGATACACAGGTTGAGAACCACTGATTTAGAACATAGCGTATACAGTGCAGCAGTCAGAGTGCAGAGGTCATGGCTATGTAATACACAGAACAGCTTGCAGATTTCACTGGTCAAGAGTTAGTGCCCCCTTATGGAGGCGGCCAGTGGTGAGTGTCCCTTTAAATGTTGGTGGTCAATGGTGTGTGCCCTTTAAAATGTTGGTGATCAGTGAAGAGTTCTCCATAGCTGTTGGTGGTCCATTGTGTTTTTTCACCATTACATTAGTGATCGGTGTTCCCCTTTATGGCCAATATGCCCCCTATGTACCTCCTTGCTGCTCAGTAGTGGTCATTGGTGTTCAGTGTGCTCCCCTTTCGTTGGTGGTCAGTGGGAGTCGTGATACAAAATCAGCAGTAGAGGAAGAAGGGGAGGTTTGTTAACATTTTGTTGTTTACATCTTTTCTTGTTTCTTTTTGTTCACATTCGTGATCGCTGTGATGGTCGCTGACTGGCTTTGTGCATTTTGCCTGTGATTTGTGGTATCTAATGAATGATAGATACACATAACAAATGGGTGGAAAAAGCCCCGGCCTCTACTGATTGGAAGGAGAGGGGGGGTGTCACTGACAGTTCTGCACCGGATTGGGTGAACTCTGGCAAACTGGGCCCATGCAGATCATTATTACTGGAAATAATTTTGTCCTATACAACAGGTAGGTGTTAGAAAATGGTCTGCCCTGTGTGTGTAATACACTAGGTATGTCTCATTCTTTATTCAAAACTTTACAACTAACCGATTATTCAAATGTACTGCAAGCTGTAGGTATAATCATTTATAGTAAAGGTTCTCTAAGACCTCAAAATTATTTCTAGGGGATAAAACGGTTGCAAAAGTCTATATTAGGGACACCAGTGGTCATATCATAGCACCCACAGTAGAGCCTCATTTTTCTAATTACTCTAGGCCAGGGATAGGCAACCTCGGCACACCAGCTGTGGTGAAACTACAAATCTTATAATGAAAAAGGTTTTGCATATAATCTCTGAGAGGAAAGGCACCACACAAATCTGATCATGCCATTGTCCCTGTAAACATGAGAGTCTTACGATGCATCATGGGACTTGTAGCTAGAGTGCCAAGGTTGCCTACCCCTACTCTAGAGCCAACAGTGACTACCCCATCATAATGGCCTAAGCAGGTGGTCGAGGCTAGGAACAGAGAATTCACCATTCTGAGATAAAAGAAGCCAGGCCCTTTAATACTGACACTATGCCTACCTGGTACCTGTGTTTTCATTCCTCCTGTCTCCATGTCCATATACAGTCAACGAATGCGTTTGTTAACCTGGTGAAGATCTTACATCCGGTGCTGAAACAGAACAGAAATATTTAATTTGTCACATGAGCAGATTACTGTACTTACAAAGAAATTCAAGTTTCATTCTTGGCCACAACACTTGAGACCACATGTAAATGTTTTGTTGTATTGAAATCAGGTAAATAACAAACACATACAGACAGCAATCAGGAATCACCTTGCAGTGATCTGTGCAGAAACATGGAGTCAGCCTGTTAGTAGGGGTTACAGCAGTTTGCATACTGCTATAGCTCTTTGCTCTTATCAAGGAATAGTATTTATGACATGTTCAGTGAAGTCAGTGCTAAATTCATGTCTGTGCTAAGCACTTGCACGCTTCACAGTGTTATCTCTCCAATTAACAAATACCTGTTTATCTCGTCCGAAATCTAGTGAGCTCCAAAAGGTCCTGTTGTAAGGTGACAATGCTGTCAGCACTGCACAAAAATCCCAATGCAATGCTGTCAGAACAGCCTCTTCTGCTGGACTAAAGAACTCCTCCACCTCTTCTTACTTCCATAACATTAGGTTATGTGTTATTTAATTGCTCCTTCGATTGTCCATCTACATATTATGGAACAGGATTATGATCCCTGTTGATAACTGTGGCGTTAATTACCCTTGTCGGGTCAGAACTTACTTATAGAGTTGCATGGACCTTGCAGCTCTACTAAGGAGGAAGCCTAGCTAATGAGCAAATATGGCTGCCCCTATGTATATGTATATATAACATACCTCCCAACTGTCTTGGAGGGACTGTCCCTAATTTGGAACCCAGTCCCTCTTTTTTCCCCAGTTGTCCCCCTTTTTGGTCTGATGTCTATGATAAGGTTCTATTTAACTACCCAGAATGCTATTCCGTACTAAAACCTTCATCGTATCTCTTCATTATCTTGTTTGCTCTTTTGAAAATCTGGTATAATCTGGAAATGTAATGGTAAAAAAAAACAATTCTGGTTTAGCCAATCATTTTAGCCATATATATTCTTAATGATCCACATGCAGGGGTGTGTTCATTGCCTAGATACATTGTGCTGGAAGGTGTTCCTCTTACTCATTTCAGAAAGTTTGGAGGTTTAATATAATCAAAAATTAGACACAGTCAACAAGACTTTGAAACAATAACATTTATTTATAATGTCATTTACACTAATTGGAACTCTTGTATATTTACAGGCTCAATCAGTAAAGAGCAATACTAATGAACAAGTCAATGAAACTTTAGCAGCCAATCAGATTCTAGTTTACAGGTCACATCACTAGAAGATCTGATTGGTGGCAAAGAATGCTGCACTTTGTTTTTTTTGCCTCACAGATTAGAGCTGCATGTGTATAAAAGTTCCTAGGAAATTGTATTACTAGTCATAGCAAATAGTTTCTCAGACCCGAGACGTCCCACCCTACTTTTACTTATTTGTTTAAGAGATAAGCCGCCATTTGTTGCATAAACGCTGCCAAAATGTAATCTGTTTCTTTAACAACAATTACTTCTGTTAAAGGAAGTACACATATGCAAAACCGGTATAATCGTATCCAAACATTGTGCGCCAACTGACTTATCACATGCAGCTTCCGAGATTGTGCTGAGCAAAAAATAACAAGTGGCCAACCTTGCATGTGGCTTCTCTTACTGAAAAGAGGCAATACAAAGGAGACACCATACACATACAGGGTTATTCACAAAAGGGTGAAGGGTTTGGAGAAGGCAGGAGAAAGTGCTGGAGGATTTTTCCAAATCAGCTATTTTGACCTATATTGTTCACTTTTCCTGCCTTCTCCAAATCCTTCACCCTTTAGTGTATAACCCTGAGGCCCCATTCACACTGAGCGATTTATCGAGCGATTTTTGCAGCGATATCGCTCATATTTCCACACGATATCGCTCTATGTAGCTTCTCCAATCCATTTCAATGGAGCTGTTCACATCTCGTCGCTCAATATCGCTTGACCTACATGACCATTTTTTCGAGCGATTTTGCTCCTGATTGCATACAGCCCAATAGGAAAAAGTCAATCAATATCGCAAGTCGCTCAATATCGCTCAGTGTGAATGGGGCCTCATAGTGATAACAAAGCTAGAAGTGGGTAGTGATGAGGAGGAGCTTGGTACAAACACAGATTGCCCACGCACATTTAAAAATCTGATTGCCACCCCTTCTTCCCGACCCAATCAGTTGTGGGAAGCACATTTCCAACCCCATAGCTGTACCTCACAAAGGGGCAGGGAATGCCACAGATTGGGTTGGAAGGAGGGAGTGGCAGTCAGAGTTTTGAGTGGGCTTGGGTGAACTGAGTTCAACTTTCTAGTGAATGAGGTCCAACCTACTTCAACCTGTTTTTAGAAATATGCTCCACTGTCATCTTAAAGAGGAACATCACTCTCCCCATCCTTTCTGTTTTCCATCAACTCTTATTTTGTCTGCTGGGTTGTCCTCAATATATATATTTACACGCCCATGGAATTAATTGTCCTGCCGTTGATCAACTGCTGCATGCACGTCATTGGGACCTGGCTGGCTTTACTTGGTTCAGGTAGCTGCCCCCTGATGACGTATGCCCCAGGTCTGCCCTCCTCTGGCCATTGTGTTGAAGCTGATGCCTCCTGAGATATGTGACAATTATATCCCAGGATGGCTCAGGAGCCCTGGTGAAAATGGAGGCAGTGGGCTGGGAAGTGTATAATCTGAATTTTCAGATTCTGGATGGTGGGGGGAGGATTGTAGGGATGGAAAGTGTTTTGTATGAATGGCAGTCCAACATTTCCTGGAAAGTGCCCGCGTTCACATTAAGCCAGGTGTTCTTGTGGATCTTGGGCCCAAAATGTACTTTGGATCTCAACTGTCCAAGTCAGCCCTGCCCTTGATATAGAACTGTGAAGTGCCAGAACTCCGATAGCTAGCAGAGGCTTTTGCTTTTGTCTGACAGAGGTGGTACTTTGTGTCAGGATGGAGTACGGCTTAATCATGACCTGGCCAGAAGTCAAGGTCTCTTTCTTATCCTGGGTGTAGTATCTAAAGAGGTTTCACCGGAACACAGGGACAGCACAGGCACAGGCCTACACTTCAAACTACTGCTGCTTTAAAAACATTTTAAGCCAAGGTTCACATTAAGGTTATTTGCAATCAATCCCTTTTCATACAGTAACGTCCAGAGGAAAAACAGCTCAATAGTGTCCAGTATCTGACCTGAACCTAGTTAGCAATGCGTTCAGCCAGAGGCCCTGGCTGAGTGAGTCACTCTTAGAAGGATATCCTGCAGTCTTCAATGAATAATCTCACAAACACGCCTGGCTGCACATACACATTGCACGCTATATTAAAGTGCAGGGTCTGGTGTGGAGGAGGGACACAGGTGGTGTTGATTATAACCCAGCCATATACCGTAGAGTAGACTTTGAACAGAGTGGAAATTAGGAGTCCCAGTCTACAATGAAGGGCTGCAATGGTACATTTAGGAGGTAGACTTGTCCAACGTTTACAGCAGAGGTTTACAATTCTATTTTCATGGAGAAGTCAGGATTTTTTCTTTGGTTTTAAATAGAGTGGTAAGGCGACATCAAGCCTGTGAGGTGTTTATTGCTGTCTTTCTCCTCTCCATGGTCATCAGTGATGACCATGGCCATGGCCATGGTGACCAGGACTAAAAGTAAGGTCAATTCTGAATTGTCACCAGAACAGGAGAAAAAGCCTTCCAATCTGGTCACTTGTCAAGGTGACAACCATTCAAGAGAGGATTTCCCTCATTTCGAAGTTTCCTGTCAATTGTCAAAAATAATAATAATTCCGGTTGAGTCTATGGGACAGGAAGTAAATGGAAATCTCCCAGTTGGGACACATAAAGAGACGGCGGTTTTAGCCATTCCCTACTCCAAAGGTAGACAACCTTGGCACTCCAGATGATGTTGAACTACAAGTCCCTTGAGTCATTGCAAGACTCTGACAGCCACAAGCATGACTCCCAGAGGCATGATGGGTTTGTAGTTTTACCATAGCTGGAGTGCTGAGGTTGCCTATCCCTGGCTCTAATGAATTGAAAACTAAAAAGAAACGTTTGGGCTTTGGATGTACTTTAAGGTCACGTTCACACTCCCTTCCCCTCTCTGAGCTCAACTCAAGGACACTGATAAAACAATTGATTTCCTAAGTGCCCAGCTCACATCATACAAGTGTGTTGGTGTGAGTTGCATAAAAATGCAGCATACCTGCAGTTTTAAGGAACGCAATGTGCAATAGCGCTTTACAATGCACGGCAGTGCAGCATTGCATGCTGTTGTGCATTGAGTTAAATAAAGTCGTTTTTGTTTACTTTACATAAAGAAAAAGTAAATGCTACGATATATTGTGACAACACATCACAACTTGTGTATCATAACGCACATCCGCTGGCATGAATGGGCCCTGAAGGAAGCCTGTACTGAAGAAACTGCAGAGGCTGTCATTGCTGACCTTCTTCTGAAATTACTAGTTTCCTGGCTATCCTCTTGAGTCAGTCAATTAGAACCAGTGATGTCCAGAGAATTGCTGCAAAACAAGCTCACCCAAACTTGTGCAAAACTGTTACTAACACACACCTCTTCTGGCCCAATCAGCCCCTTTGTGACATGTAGCTACAAGGCGAGATATGTCCTGGCCATAACTGATTGGACTTGGAGGGAAGTGTGTCAGTGACAGTTTTGTTTGGGCAAGGGTTAATGGGGTTTGCACCAAGCCCCCACAAGTCACTAATATGCCAATCAGAAGCACTGACTTGAATCTGACTTCATTGTTTAGAGCAGGGTGAGCAACTTCAGCCCTCCAGATGTGCTTTACAAAACATCCCAACATGCGTCTGCCTCTGGGAGTCATGCATGTAACTGTCAGCCTGGGTTCACACCTAGGCGTACCGAATATGCGCGTTTGCCGGGCATTTCTACCACGAGTCGCTGTAAACAAACGTGCGACAAACGCGCGTTTCCGAGGGCTGTATCCTAATGGGTATGCGAGGCAAATACGCCCCCAAAGACGCTCCTGTACTTCTTTGGGCGTAGGGCCTTTTGCATCGCGTTCCTACGCGCTATAAAACGCCCAGGTGGGAACCATGCCCTTAGGAAATAATGGGATTTCGGTGTTTGAGCTTTTTACGGAGCGTAGGAACGCCCTGTAAATCGCCCAGGTGTAAACCGGGCCTTAGTCTTGCAATGCCTCATGGGACTTGAAGTTTTACAACAGCTGGAGGGCAGGAGTTGTCCACCCCTGGGTTAGATGTTTGTTTCAGGCCTGGACTCCGAGAGCCTAGCAAATAGTATTTTCAGGTCAGCAATGCCAGGTATAAAGAGAAAAAGATAGAAGAATTATGTAATTAGCTTGTAAGGCAGTACCCTGAAAAGTATTAAACAAAAGTTCTTACAAGAAATGAATGTGGCCTCATGACAAGCAACCAATGGCGAGACTTTGCGCCTGCTCGCCGACGGTTCATAATCTGTTCATGATGGGACATTTGCTCTGAAAGATATGATCGCATCTTACATGCGTGGCACTCGTATGTATTCGGTGATCATGACCTTTGGGTCCCATGAAACTGACAGCAGGCGATGCCAGTGTTAGAATGCTGCCTCCTGCTTCCTGTTTGTGACAACGATACAGTTTCCAGAATGGCAAGAAAACATTTCTCAAGAAATGCAGATCTAGACCGAGAGAGAGAGAATGTGAGAGAATGAGGGGGAGGAAGGCCGGTGCAGAAGGTGTGGCTCGCATTTCTATGTTAACGCTGTCATGTAATGTCATATTCCAGGCCCTGCTGCTGCTGCTGCTGGCTTTTGACTACAAGTTGAACTGCTGTAGTGCTACATGTGACCACCGATGACAAAATGTGTTATATTGCTGTTTACCAGTCCTGAGCGGTGCTGGCTGCAGTCATTTTCATTTTTTAGCCTTTTTTTTCTTCCTTTATTTTCACCTGGTGATCCTGCTAGTAGCACACTTCCTGTCCTAGGGAGACAAAGTTCACTCCTCCACTGCATCTATGGAGATCACCATTGTCACCCTAAGACTGAAAAAGTGTTAGAACACCACCCCCTCTCCTCTATCCAACAAATGGGGGAGGTGTTTTGTAGTCCACAGAGAGAGAGCTTTAAAGAATGTAACTGATAAAAGTACAGACTAGTGATGAGCTAGAGCTTGGTGGGAACCCAGCTCACCTGAATCCGCCCAAGCCTGCTAAAAACTGCAACCAACATCCCTGTTTCCCCCTCCGTGCCAATCAGTTGCGGCAGTTCCGTCAGGGGCATTTTGACCCCTTTGTAACGCATAGCTGCGGGCCAGGGTGTGTGCCTGTCGCAACTGATTAGGTCCGAGGGAGTGTGTCAGTCACATTTTTGAGCTGGCTTAGGCAAACTGGATTCACACCAAGCCAAGATGTGACTGTAGCAATGGCGTCTGTGGCAATGCCTCAGTTCAGCAAAGCCTGCAATCGGTCTGGCAGTGCAACCCATAAATGTAGTATCTACTTACAACAACAAGCAACCTTAGCATAAAAACTCTGCAACTGAAAAAAAATGCAATGGAAGATAGAGGATGAAATTAAACCAAAGCAGACAATAAAAAAAATTATCCAGCGTGGGCTGTAAAGTAACGGGAAAAGAAGAGGGGTGCAGGACAGGGAAGACAGAGAGGAGGAGACAGGCGAGCATGGAAGAGGGAGGTTCTCTTACTGGCAAGCTTGGCTGACCTTACTGCAGAAACCGAAAGTGCTAAGTCCACAGGAGTGGTATAGCATTCGAACTTCAGTTTCAGGCATATGGAGGCTGCAGTCAGCTGTATGAGTAAGTCTCTGCATTTACACATATGAAACGCAAACAGTCTTTAGAGGTTGTCATTAGAATATTTGTCTTTGCTTTGGTGCACATCTGTTAGTCCTGCTGTCAGTCGTTTATAGTAGAGTAAAACGTGGCATCTCTGCATGCAGCGTACCTTGGTAATGTACAGAATCAGCATGCTGTCATGGGGTTCAGATGTTATTTATCCACCAGTTCAGCATTATGGCATTTCTATTTGAGGCATAAGCAGACTATTTTATGACAACCCTTTAGCTACCAGTGGTAGAATAAAAAGCAGTCATATCTGTACTTTATAGTCATGTATAAATCCTATTAATGAACTTCTCGTATCAGTCTGTTAAAGTGACACTAAACTCAGGAGCTAAACACTAAAAATACATTCAAGTGCATTAACTATTAACATAAATGTATCTTATTTGTTTATCACTCGGCTGTAGATCCTCAAATCATCTCTGAATTAGTGCTGACACTGTCCTTCCTTCTGGAGGGTGGCTGCTTATATTCTCCATTGTCCCGGTGTGTGTTGTAAAGTAGTCACTGCTCCAAGCTCACTCCCATCAATCTCATGTTTGGTTTACTAATTTGTATTGAGATTGCAGTCCATCACGGGAGCGAGCTTGGAGCGGTGACTACTTTACAACACACACAGGGACCATGGGAAACAAAAGTAGCCCCCCTCCAGAAGAAAGGAGAGTGTCGGCACCAATTCAGAGATGATATGAGGACCTACAGCCGAGTGATACACAAATAAGATACATTGTTGTTACTTGTTAAGGTACTTGAATGTATTTTTAAAATGTAACTTCTGAGTTTAGTGTCACTTTAAGCATACTATTGAAGATGTTTTGTTATGCCTGTTGATCCTGCCAGAAATCTTGTCATCTTGTAACTTCCTGTGCTTTCTGCCCGTGCAGTTATCTGATACATTGAGGGAAATTTATCAAAGCTGGAGCAGGCAAAACCTGGAGCAGGTATCCAAGGCAGCCGATCAGCTTCTACCTTTTATTTTCAAAGCTTAGCTAAACAAACTGAAGAGAGAAGCTGATTGGTTTCTACGGGCAGTTGCTCCAGATTTTTTCTGCTCCAGTTTTGATAAATTCCCCCCATTGTTTCAAGTCTCTGTGAAAACAGAACATGATGACGAGGAGAGGGAGGCTGTTTTGTACTCCCGATGTAAGGTGAGAACGCTGCTCCTCCGCAGTAGTAAGTGAGCATTGTCACTCTAGGACAGGCAGTTTGTTAGTGGCAGGATCACCAGGTTAACATAAGCATGAGAAAAAAAAAGTAAGGCAGCCACCTCATTTATTAACTGGTAAAGTGCAATATATTACATTTCAGGTCTTGGGTTTAGATACGCTTTAGGTTTTTAGAGGTACAGGAGCTGAAAGCCAGAGACCAGAAATACCATGCCTAAGCTTGGTTATATCTAATGTCTGAGCACAGAACTTGGGACTTGCCATAAGTGACATCCAAGTCAGTTCAGAGGAGGAAATATCCTGGACTCAATGCTTTCCAGATAAAATAAGCAATTTCTTAATAAGCAGATTAGTGTTTCATCATATTTTGTATTTAAATGGCTTTGGGGCACACCCTGCGAAATCCACGTCTCTAAATTTCATCCGCCTCTGTTTCCCAATTCCCATATCATCCTCCCTCTGAGCTCGTGGAAACTCAGGGCAAATTTTGGCTCAGCTTTACAGCTCTTGCACAGAACAGTATTAAGTGACAAGAGGCTGCAGCCTCACCCATAAGCACTGTGAAAGCTTGGCGGTTTTAGTTAATTATATCAAAGCGGACCTTTCCGCCCTTTCTCTAAAAATCACATCAGCATTCAGCTCTGCATGCTAATATGAAATAATGTGTCTTTCATTAGTTAAAAAAAACAAACATATTTCTCTTACTTACAATTATTGTTTTTCACGTCCTGGCATTCATGGGCATTAGTGATATAAGGTGCCCAAGCGTTGCATCCTGGGAAGGTTACATCAGCAGAGGATTGATGGGAAACCTCATCTGTAATCTCATGAGATCTCAGGGAAAGGCATTTTCCTCCCCTGAGATGATGTGCCATGGTCACATGTCCTAGTCACATGTGCCAGAGTTCCAGGACGTAAAGGGAGATCTAGTAACCTGCCCTTAGTTAAAATGGCCATTGTCAGAAGAATGGCGAGGAAAAAAAAAAGGACCCATTCACACTTCATGCACCAAAACTCTTGGATTTTGCTGCATGAAAAAGAATGTCGGGTAGAAATCCCATTCTTTCCTATGTGACAGGTTCACATCTATGTGCTGCAGTTTAATGTAAAAGACAAAGGGAAAGTCTGTGGACTCATTCGCACCTATACATGTGCAATAGCAGGCGTGCTTGCATGCTCACGGAGCATTGTAAATCCAGCCGTACTGACTTAATTTGCCAGGTCAGAATTAGGCCTCATTCACACTGCTAAGAGCCGACCCGTACAGATCCGTGCGGCATGCGCGGTTGTATCGGGCCGCTTCCGGGAAGGACAGGTGCTGCGTGTGATTGTACGCAGCAGCCTGTTCTTCACTATGGGAGTACGTGGCCGTACACCGCCGTACGCTCACCCGAACTGCACATCCGTGCGGGTGTCCGTGCTAGGACGCAGACAGGATCCATCCTGCACAGATGTGCAGCTCGGGTGAGCGTCCGGCCGCATACTCTCATAGAGAAGAACAGGCTGCTGCGTACAATCACACGCAGCACCTGTCCTTCCCGGGAGCGGCCCTATACAGCCCTGCACGCCACACGGATCTGTACGGTCCGGCTCTTAGCAGTGTGAATGAGGCCTTAAAGTCATGGTTTGAGCATTAGATCCTGTTGGACATTATTTACTATTAGATCTCAGGGGGTACCAATATTTTTAGATTTAGATCCCAAAGCCTTTTTATTACACAGTATTACACCTTTAGCTGGTGGAGTGACCAATGAGGGGGGGCGGGGGGCAGAAGAGGTAGAGATATCTGGCAGCTTTTAAAGGCACCCATCAAATCACTGCCATAATAGTGCTGTTGTGTGTGGACCAATAACAACATTTAGCAGACAAAGAAAGTTGGATCCTGCTTGGTCCTTTAAGAAGAAAAATAACAGAAAACTAAAATATGAGTGCCCATTGCTTTTATGGATTTAAAAGAGAAAGCTTTACAGTTGACAGTCCAATTCTGGGACTCACTGACGTGGGACAAGCATGTAGCTAGGGAAGTTTAACTTCTAGTTTATTTGTTTCAGGTCAGTGACTAACAAGGTAGTTAGACCCGGATCGGAATGACTACACTTTAAAGAACTAGCCAGTAATGGCAGCTTTCAAATCTGTATCCTCACATACAGTATAATAAAATAAATGCAGGTCTGGCTATGCAAGAACCACTGATAAAGTGCATTCTATAACAGCCACTGAGATTTAACTTTATGTCAGTTTGGTTAAGAGATGATTTTGAATTGGCTGCTTCAGGTTACTATACTCTGTACATCATCATGGCTCTGACACCTTATTGCATAAGCTGTTTTGTATTCATTCTTTAGCAGCACCAACAGAAGCCTCATTTGCGTGTATCGTTAAACTTGCCTCTTGACATGTGCATTCCCTTTCCAGGAAGTAATATTGAATTGCTGTATATGCAAGAAACAGGTATTACCAAGATCCATCTTTAGCAATGAAGTAGATTTTCTACTTGCATGCATATTCAACATATTTGTATAAATGAGAGGGTTGTGAAACTGGATTCCTTTTAAAGAAAGACTCCTGTCTAATACAAAAGCAGAATATTGTTACACAGCCATTGAAATCATGTTATACAGTACATCCAACTATCATTTTATCTCCTTTCCCTGTTAAAATAGGGAGTGCAGTGCAGGAAATGACATCCTGAAAATTTTGTGTCTGCCCACATCACAATAAAAATGGTTAGGGTTGCGCAGATACCAAGTACAGTACTCGGTACAAGTACGAGTACATGTACCGATACTTTTGAGCTCCAAGACTACACTAGAGAAAAATTAAAAAATTAGGAGGCAGCTGTCATTTGTAAGGAGCACACGGAGCTCCTGGGATTTGTACATCTCTGTTTTAATGTACGATTTTGTTTTTATAAATATAAATAAAGGGATGCACAGATACCAGTTTTGCGAGTACGAGTACTGGTACTTGCCGAGTACTTACAAGTACGAGTACTGATACATTTTTGTTTATTGTAATGTGACAGTTTTTCTAAAGCAATACAGACTAATGATTTCAGGACAGTGGTGGCGCGCCAGAGCCCGGCCCCAGCTGCAACCGCAGCAACCCTGGTACTTCTCATGAAAATGCCAAGTATCTGCACTGGTACTCGAAAAGTATCTGTGCATCCCTAAAAATGGTGATTGAATGCTTAGCTTACTAGAGGCATTGCTCATTGCATTATAGGGGTGCTTTTATAGTCCAGGTATTCTCATCTGTGACATGCTAATTAGGAGAAGAAAGCCCATTCAAGTCATAATGTTTTGAGGAGATACTGTTAGGTCTCTAATGAACTAAAACGGCACTCCTTTGCAGGAGAAAAGGTGGAGCATTGACCTCGCTTGTGTCCTGTTTCCTCTGGTCCAACGCTGCAGTCTCTCAGCATTTGACAGTTCTGGGAGGGTATCCTGCTGTGCACTGTTCCTTCCTCCGATCACCTTGTCACTACAGAACTGTGCAGTGGCGGCAGGGGTCAGAACACCCATTCTGAGAATTAGAAACTTCAACATTTAGCTAGGTAAAGCAGGACCTTCCGTGACCCTTTCTCGAACCTGCTTCAACCAAGTGGTCACTGAGCCAAATGATGACCACACAGGTCACCTGCAGTCAAGCTAACCCAGGATCATTCAGGAGATAAGAAAACCTACATCCACATGGATTTAGGTCAAAGGCAGCCCGATACAGAAGTCTTATGCCAGGATTATTATCAGGAGGTAGCCAGGCTATCAACTGTGCATCAAGCAGCCTTTTGAGGGACTTTGCTCTTGTGATGAACAACGTGGTAGTGCTAGCTGTCTCCAAACAATCTGAGGACGTGACGTAGGGAAACAGAAAGTATGCTTCTGCAATAACCTGTTCAGCCTGCTCTGTCCATCAAACAGAGAAAAGGCAGGCTCACTTTGCCCATCCTTTCACATATGTAATAAAAGAAGATACAGAAACAGTAATGAGCATTCTGGTTTCCAACCTGAGTATATTTTTGGTCTTCTCTAGCTACAAACGGGACCATTATAATAAAAGGGTATAGCCTTGCGTCACTTAGTACAGATAGCCATAATGATAACGGATATTTAAGATCTTAAATAAATATTTTAGAAAACAGTTGCCCTTAGAACATAAAAGGTGACTCAACATATAAAGCCCAACTCTAGCCAAACTTTGTACTTTTGGATAGTCAGCAAAAATCACAATCTCATGTTTTTATTTCTGTTGAGGCCTCTCCCTGCCCCTGTGATGCCCACAGCAATAAAAACATTGTCAGAAGTCCTAACCCTATCCAACTCTGCTCAAAATATGTTCCTGCTTTCTGCTCCAGTTTTGATAAATTCCCCCCAATGGGAAACCAGGAAGTTGCTGGAAGTGATAGGCAGATGGAAGGCAGCACTCACTACATAAAAGGGATTTTAAACAAAATAAGCTTTGATTGAATTATCAACAACAACTCTAGTATGTATTCCTATTTATATATATCCTCCTTTAACATTTCTTGGCTTTGCTTAGCCAGCTTTATTCAATTTTATAGCCACATATTTCAATGTACAATCTGAACACAACTTCTCTTATGATACAAAGATTTATTTTTTACTATTATTACTGCTCAGTAATATAAACATTGAATATCTCTCAATATTTTGTCATTTCAGGCCGGCACATATTTGAAAGATGGCGATAGACTCTCACAAAGGTCAAGACCTGGTCTACACCAATGCCCCAGTGTTCCCACCATTCAGTCTGTCTCAATCTAATGGGGTTATGAAAAATAAAATGTGTGAACCTGGAAACCACTTTGTTCCTGTGGAGAATAAGAACAGCCACTGGGTCAAATTACTCCTCAATGGGACTGCCACAGAGAAAAAAGAGAGTTCCGCCATGGGAATCTCCATCATAGCGCAACCTGAATGTAAGCTTTTGCCATTGTCTCCACCCCCACCAATCTGCTCCTCTTCCTTTATGTCTTATATAATTCATATTGTGACACTAAATTCTCAGAACTAATACAATAATGTTCTCCTGCTTCCCGCACAGACCTGTCCTGTTGCCTAATATTCCGGTTAATTCAAATTTGTATTTTTTTCTATGTTTTTACACATCCTGCTGTTACTTTATATCCAACATCTCCTACAGCTGAATATTTACATACCCCCCATTACAGCAGCACTGCCTTCTAAAGCTGTATGTAAACACTCAATTTTATTTTCCTCAATTTCCAGGTGAGAATAATCCACAGATATGCCCAACTTCCCAAGAAGGTCCTATGTACAACCAAGACTCAAAACAGTACAGGTAAGGAACCTGATAATCTGTGTGTCCTCTGGCATATAGACAACGCTGGTATATGCACCTCAAGTGAACTTTCGTTCTTCCTCCCTAGACCAGTGCAATCCATAGCTTTGGCTAGTACATTAATTCAGAGCCCCGGTTAGCGTTAAAAACCCAAAAGGAGTTTTAATCCTTCCCCACGATACCCAAAACTTGACACACACTTTAGCCAGCAAAAAAGCATGGTGTACTGGCTACCTGGACCTTGGGATTTGTCCGGCTCTGATCAATATGCAGAGGTGAAAGGCCAAAAGCACCACTGCAAACTGGCAACACAAAAGCTTTTCAGTACTCGTGCACATTTCAACCTTCTGATTGCTGTTGCCTTCATATAATAATGTCACATAATGAATAATTTTATTATATAATAATAAAAATAAGAGTTAACTATCCCCCCGCCCATTCTCTTGCCAACTTTCAAATAACCGCATGCCATAAGTCTCCTCTTGTAAGTTCTAATGACCCATAGATGTTCTGTTCCATTTCTGTCAGTGAGGGGGTGTGGGATGATACTGCCCCAGTGTGATCAATATTGACTTTTTCACTACTTTTTCTAGTCTGGCTGAAAGCATCGAGCACATCCCAAACAATGTAGTGCATTCTACAGAGGGTAAACCAGCACAGCCGAAGCGATTTAGCAAAAGTAAAAGGAAGAGGCGTAAAAGGAGCATTAAGGAAGACGGCCAGAAGCCAGCCAAAAGAGGCCAGACCACTCCAGAACAGGAAACACTAGCTCCAGTGCCCGTACAGGTAAGAGTTTCACAACCTCAACACCCAATACGATATTTGAAGCCAGAGAGCCATCTGGTGGTAGTTAAGATTAAGACTCTCTCCCGTGTGTTTCTGATCTACAATGCTATAAAACTTAATTCTGCATGCATATCTAGTCCCTTTTTTAAACAGGTGTTGGTGATCTCTAAAATTCTGCAAGTGAACAAGTGATGCCAGAGTCTGTTAGAGCAACCTAGAGCACAAAAAATGGTTTTCTCCAAACCCACCAACATTTCAATTTTGGAAGTCCCATGTCAACACTACCCTAACTAGGTGAAAGGCAACATTTCAGCCTAGGGCTTGTCCCATTTGTAGAATGGATGACTCTCCTCACCTGAACTAACATCACCATCCCTTACAGCAGCTACAACAGCAACCCCCCTCCCTGATGACCTAGGGACATAAGAATGCAAAGCTCCATATCATAAGGGTAGACTCTTAACTTCCTATATATGTATAGGATTTACAGTTTTCCAGTTGAACATATGGGCAATGTATTGACACACAACCTTCTTTTGAATATGCTTTATTATGATATGATGATACAGGAGTGGTTATACAGATGCTGCAATATCCACTCTTCGCTGGACTGAGCATAAATGTTACACCCTGATCTTTCTCTTTGAATGTTCACAGTGTCAATGTAGTTCACATTTATTTTTAATTTTATTTGGATGAGGGGATTTCAAATGGGGTATGTTTGCTTACTTGTTAAACAAATCTCTTAAAACCCTCTCAATAAAATTACTCGATATGAAAAAAAAAACCATTGAGCCCCAATATTATGAACCCCATGCTGTTCAGATGCATTCCGTTTTTGCATTCAAAATGACTTGCAATGTCTTTTTTTTTACCAACTAAATGTGTATTATGATACCACAGGATGATGAATCTCAATCAAAGCCATGGGGTGACATACTGGACTATTGCTCCAAGCAGCAGAACAGCAGGAAAAATATTGGTTATCGACCTGAGAACATACAGCCAATTGATGGCAACAAAAACTGTCTTCACAAGCTCATCAGCCCATTTCAGTCTGTGTATCACATGGGAGGTGGAAAACTGCAGCAGCCTAGTTCTCCGTATTTCAATGATCGGCTGTCTGGAATTATCAGTACCTTGGGACTAGACGGCTGTGAAGACAAAGTCAACACACAGTGGAGCTATGCTAAGCTCATAGACTCCTGCACAGACTCAAAAACCCATTCTGTGGAAGAGGGGGTGTTGTTAGCTCTGAGGGGAAGTGTGAGCGTTGACAAACCAGACAAGCTGTGTCTAATCGCTAAGGCCTGGGAGAAAGATGATGATGACTCAGAGCCTGTGGACAATGAGGGGATCTTGTTCAAAGAGGTAAGAAACTTGCTGCTATCCCTATTCATCGCAGTTCCTGCACACTCCTTACTTATTCATTTTCTTGGACCACACTGAGGAAAAGTGGTATTAAATAGCCACTCTAAGAAAGAGCAATATTATATAAAGAGTTTATGGTCTATAAATAACAACCACTCTGTATGAACAGATGGATACACAAAACAGGCAAAAAAGTTATAAATTGTAGTGAAAAGTCAGACTGAGCCATCCAGACTGCACTGTGAGTTGCCATGTTTAAGTTTTACCTATGGTCTGTAGACAACAGGCCTTTTCCATGAGACTGTAAATAGATCAGGAAAATTTACTCAAATTTTTTTAAAATATATAGTCAAAAGGTCTGTGTATATACAGTGTATGTGTAAATATATATGCATTTGAGATGCTTCTAAATTCCATATCGGGTATATTTGACCTGCTATGACCTCCTCTCAAAGTGAAGTTGATCAACTTCTGAAGTAAAACTGACTTCCTTGTAAAGTGCAGTTAAACAACTATTAAAGTGCAGCTGACCTCTTTGTAAAGTGCAGTTGATCATCTTCTGAAGTTGACCTCCTTGTAAAGCACAGTTGATCATCTTCTGAAGTTGACCTCCTTGTAAAGTACAGTTGATCGTCTTCTGAAGCACAATTGACCTCCTTGTAAAGTACAGTTGATCATCTTCTGAAGTTGACCACCTTGTAAAGTACAGTTGATCATCTTCTGAAGCACAGTTGACCATCTTCTGAAACACAGTCCTTGTAATGTACAGTTGATCAACTATTGAAGCACATTTGACCTTGTAATGTACAGTTGATCATCTTCTGAAGCACAGTTGACCATCTTCTGAAACACAGTCCTTGTAATGTACAGTTGATCAACTATTGAAGCACATTTGACCTTGTAATGTACAGTTGATCATCTTCTGAAGCACAGTTGACCATCTTCTGAAGCACAGTTGACCTCCTTGTAAAGTACAGTTGATCAACTATTGAAGCACAGTTACCTCCTTGTAATGTACAGTTGATCAACTATTGAAGCACAGTTGACCTTGTAATGTACAGTTGATCATCTTCTCTAGCACAGTTGACCTCCTTGTAAAGTACAGTTGATAATCTTCTCTTTTTTTTCTCCGGTGTGCACGTTTCCCCTCTTTTCCTCATTTTATTCTCCGGTGTGCACCTTTAGAGTTTCTCCCCTTTTTTTTCTCCTCTTGGACAGTACACCGTAGAGTGCTAACATACATGTTAATAGATGCATTGTATAACACAAGCTCATACATTTTCCTTTAGGGAATGATTCCTGAAGATTATGAATATCGAGAAGATATCCATTGGGACAAATCTGGAGATGTTCTAGGCAGTGGTGCTTTTGGGGATGTTTACTTGGGAAAGGACAAGACATCTGGATTTCAATTTGCAGCCAAAAAGGTATGAAAAGACTGTTTTTTGGTTTTGCCAGAGGAAATCTGGCCCAATCCTCCTGGCTAACTCTCTTTTCACTGTCTCCTACCTACTTTAATATGCAACATCTTTCCTTCTCACCAACAGATCCCTGTTAACAGATTCAGATCTCAGGAGTTGACCTGTTGCCTGTCTGTGAATTCTGAAAAAATAGTCCCAGTGTACGGGGCAATCCGAGAAGGACCCTGGATCACTGTGTTTATGAAGATGTTGAATGGTAACGTGTTTTACTATTTATATTATTAAACACTATTCTCCATAGTACTATAACCTGCGTAAAAAACGCATTTCATTATATAAGTGTACTAACTTAAAGTGACATTAAACCTCAGATTGTTTAACATAAAACAATACTGTAATGTGTGCCTTACTGTAATCCATGGTTGTTTCCCTTCTCTTTGCTGCTCTTCCTTTTAAATCCGTATCTCTTCTCATGCTGGGCAGAACTTCTGTTTTGCAGCAGACTGCCTTGTCTCTGGAATGGATACATGGTGTCTGTGTGCAGGTTCACAACCTGAGCCAGTACTACAGGAAGAGGCACTCAGCTGTAAAGGGAAGTTCTCCCCCAGCATGAGAAGAGATGCGGATTTAAAAGGAAGAGCAACAAAGAGAAGGAAAACTACCATGGATTACAGTAAGGCACACATTACAGTATTGGTTTATGTAAAACAAATGTGAGGGTTTAATGTCACTTTAAGTTAGTTTTGCTCCCAAACTTTTTTCAGCTTTGAATGGAGTGGTGAGGGGTTGTTGTGCATGCCCCTGCTAGTTAGATTTACCCTTTCTATTTTTACTGATGACCTTTGTGGTCAGTATTAAAAGTGAAAGAAAATCCAAGTTTTTGAGTTGTGACCTGAACAGGAATAGAGAGCAAATCTTCCAGTGGTGATATCTGCTACTGTTGCATTCACCATAAAACATGCAATATAATACAACTGGTAATACAATTCAATAACAGTCTATATTCTGTCTTTCAGGAGGCTCTCTGGGCCAGATGATCAAGAGACGTGGCTACCTAACAGAGGACAGAGCTCTCTATTACTTGTCACAAGTTTTGCAGGGCCTCAAACATCTCCATACTGACAGAGTAGTACACGGAGATGTTAAAGGTAAACTCCATATACCTTATTTTCAATACAGTGGCTGAGCTCCCGCCATGTTTTATGGATTCTTACAGCCCAACTGGACTTTCAGTTTAATCAGCTGAGCACATTCCAGGTGCATTAAAACAAAAGGTATTCCATGTCTTACTATTTGTTTTCTTTCTAAAGCAGCCGCAGCCCAAGTATGAAAGCCTGGCCTCTGCCGACATGCTTCAGGAAACAACCTTTGCACTGTGTGGTAGCAGTGGTCTTTCTGTGGAGGACTGACACACTTTCCGCTAAGTCAGAGCTAGGGCTCCTTAACCAGAAGAGAGAACAAGCTTTGCTGATTGCAGAGCTATAGGTCCGACTCATACTGGGCCTTTCGGAAAGCTGCAAAGAGACCACTGTTTCCACACACAGAGCAAGGGTCTTGTTCTGCAAGCTGGCAGGGGACGAGCTCTAAAACTCAAGCTGTGACTGCTTTCTAATTAAAATGAAGTGTAACACCTTGCCAGCCTTTTGTTTTGATGCATTCAGAATGTATTTAGCGGCTTTAAACTGCAAGTCCACTTGCGCTTTAACATGCTGCCCGGTGTTTTGTATAAGCTCTGAGTCTAATGCTATGAGACTTCAGTTCAAATTCTGCAATGTTCCCTGTGCTCACTCTGATGCACCCTTCTCCAAATGTCTACCTAAACCATCTTGTCTATTTACAGCTGACAACGTTCTGCTGAGTGAAGACCGTAGCACAGCATACCTGTGTGACTTTGGGCACGCTGCTCACCTCCCTCCTGGTAGCTCTGGCATGCATCTATTGACAGGTGAGCAGTTTTGGTCTTATGTCACAGTAATACTATACTACAGACAGATATTCTATTCATAATTGTTCAGACCTTAGTCATAATTTCTGAAAGCTGGGGTAAGTAAAAATTGACACATTGAGGGGTTTATACAAGTCTTTTCTTGAATCTGCATGTAAATATATTATCTGACAAAGTGTATCTTAAAGTGAACCTGTCAAACCCCTAGGCAATTCAAGCTGATCACAGAATTTAAAAAAAAATGCATAGGCAGAGGTTACTGCCAGTAAAAATAGATTGTAGAAATAAAAGCAGCTGAATTTCTACACAATACCAACTTTTTCTGTAAAACTCAAACTTTACTTCTGAATCAAGATGTAGTGATCATCGTAACGTTTGACAGTAACTTCTGCTTACAGTGTATGACATTAGAATTTCCCAGTTTTGTAACAGGTTTACTGCTACTGCTCTCATAATAAAAAGCTCTGTGACCATGAGCTACTGAAGGTTATCTGGGAACAAAGAAAACTATTTTCAAATATTTTTGTGCTCTTTGAATGCTGAAAGTTGCTGCTGTGAGGTTATAGGCACGAGAGGGCTGGGAGCAGATAAATGACGGCCTCACGTTTGAAAAGCTCAGCAGTGGTGCACTTGGTTGTTGTGGTTTACACTTTTCCCCAACATAAAGGGTGCAGATACAATGCAAAATGCAGTGAGCCGAGGACTTCCCTAAGTAGCTGTATCCAGCAATTTCTCTTTTCATACCCTAGGGCATCACATGAACACACAATAGCTGCTCATGTGCTCAAAGCAAAATAACACATAAACTTGACATGTGATGTCATGCTTCGCAAGTGTATATATATATATATATACATACACATATCCCCAAACCTTACCGTTTCATTTATTAAATTTAAAAACTGTTACTTATAGTATTTTATTCCATCGTGATAACTGGTCTTCTTGTTTTACTGCAGCCAACTATGTACCAGGTACTGAGACGCACATGGCCCCTGAAATAGTGCGCGGGGATCCCTGTGGCACAAAACTAGATGTGTGGAGTGCATGTTGCATGCTTCTCCACATGCTAAATGGATGGCACCCATGGAGCCGCACACACACTTCACCCCTATGTCTGAAGGTAAGTACCATGCTCAGAAATTACAAGTTTTAATTTACTACACTCAAGAAGTGGGACATAACAATCTTTTCCTCTTTGTAGATTGCTACAGAACCTCCACCTTTGCAGGAGATTCCTCCTAGTAGCCACCCTCTAACCTGTGACCTTATAATGGCCGGATTACAGAAAGATCCAAATAACAGAGCAACAACTTTGGAGCTCAAACGCCGAGTGGATGAGGCACTAACAACAAGTAAGCACTGTGCCAAAATTCAATAATAGAGCCAACGTATGGCACTAAAATGTTCTTTTTTTGGGCAGTCCTGATAGTAATCATTGTCATTGTTTATAGGACTACTGAATATTGGGCAAGCTTAGCAGAAGACAGTCTAATTAATATTTTTTTCTCCATCAAACTAAGTAAGCCACGAGGCAGGGAAAAACACTGACTACAGGCTACTATGGCCTAAAGGTCAGACAAGATACTTGCGGCTCTCAGTTTGGGCAGTGGGTATATCACACAAAACATCTTCTGAGTGAATCTGGCCTTTAACCCTTTCGCTGCCAAGGACGTACGTCGTACGGAGCTACAAAAGTGCTTCCAGCTGGCCAGCTCAGTACGTCGTACGGACCTGGCATTTACAGTACAAATGATTTGCCCAATTTGTCTTCTGTGCCTAGCTGCCTTACTGTAAGATGCATATCTGCCTTTTGAGTTGTCAAAGCTGACCACCGTTTTTCTAACATTACTTTTTCAGTTGGAGGCCTGAGCTCTCCATGTGAATCAGAATACAGGGAACCCAGGAATTTTCCGTCAGCCAAAAAAGAACCTGAGACCACCCAGGCCAAACCCAAGCTGTTTCCTGAAGAACCTGGACCTGTGCTTAGCCAGCATGTCAAAAACATAACCCAAGACTCTTCTTTCACAACAAATGTCAGAAGTGTGGAAACCAGAACCTCATGTGAAATGGAGATTGAACGTCTAGAAATAGGTATACCTTCACAATTTTGCATGGGAAAATAGTGGTATAAAAAAGACCTGTAGTGTCTACTTGCAGTGTTCATGCAATAAAGGGTCTCCCTGTAGAACATCTATCACAGCAGCTATGAAAACCTTCTTTAAATGCTGTATACAGCAGTTTACAAGCACACCACTGAAAATCATGCAGCATTTGTTTTCCTATGTGATCAGAAAATGCTTCAATGTGCTTAAGAAATGTGTTTCTCAATGATTTTCTGTTGTTTCTGTAGACCTGTACAGGGAGAACCTTACACAACTATTCTCTCCTGAGGATACCCAGTTTTTCAGCAAGGACAGCCTGCATCCACTGCTCAGTGGCAAGGTATGGATATTGTATTTTTTACAGCATTTGCTTTTTCATTGTATCGTCTCCTTCCAAGAAGGTTTGGTCCACCTTAAGAACATATTTCAGACTAGGTAGATGCCTTTCAGCTAAATCACCCAAATGTTTGTCAATGCATCTGGAAGTGAGATCTCTGCCTTTGAGTCCATCCACTTACCAGAACCCTTACAATGAGGGTCCCTGCTGGATGTTTCATTATGGAGAATGCAGTAGAAAGAGAGCTCGTACTCTCTGCTCGGAGAAGTTTGCTGCTGGAGTATCAAAGATACTGATAATAAGGCTTTCTGTGTTTTAGACCTCCATGGCACCAGCCAGATGAGTTTATAGTTTACTCTCGAGACGGTTGACTTCAAAGTTAGAACCCTACTGTTTCATACATTTTGTCTTTCTTTTGCAATTCCTTTAAAAAATGGGGAAATCGTTTTTTCACTAACAGATTAAAAGGAAATCATATTTTTTTCCATCTACATGTAAAGTGGGCCATGCTTGGTATGGGATTTTGCCTTTCTCTTGAACAACTGTGGGTATAGACTGTTGGTCTGAATGAATTGAACTTGGAATACATGTATGTTTATTCCTATGCAACTCTGAATACTCAGTCACTACTCTCTTATCAACACTACAGGAATCTATGAACACTTTGGACACTGGAAGTTCTGGGATCCATTCATGGGACAGCCAGATGGAAGCTTGGAGCTTACAAAGCGACTCCCTGTTCAGCGGGGGAAGCACAACCACCCCTAGTTGGTTCAATGGTAGGTTCATTGAAAGACAACTTTCTTAGCCTGCACACGCAAAATTTTTTATGCTCTAGATCAGGGGTAGGCAAACTCCGGCCCTCCATCTGTGGTGAAACTACATTGTCATGCTTCTTCCTCTAGAAGTCACACCTGTGCCTATCAGAGTTCTGCAATGACTCATGGGATTTGCAGTTTCACCACAGCTGGAGGGCCACAGTTCTAACATCCGTGCTGTAGATCAATTTTCTGCCCAGGGATTCAATAATATAAATAACGTTGTAACTAGCATGTGCGAGGCTGGCCACATAATATGAGTTTTTTCTCATTCGGGGCTGCAACCCCTTGCTGGGCTATGGTAGTCTTAAAGCGGTGGGTGCGCTTCTGTTAGAATACCCAAACAGCAGCTGATCCTCTGCCAAAAGTTGATTGAAAAATAAACTTTTGTTGAGTGGGGAGGGCCACACACTGAAATTTGACCAGTGTATGGCCAACTTTAGCCAGAATACAGATACTGATCTCTCTTTCTTCATTTGTGTTTCAGGGGTAAAAGTACAATTGCAAACTTTCAGTGGCGAAACACTGCACATCTGGGAGTCTGGCAGAACCAAGTTGGGAGACCTGGCCGTGGGCATCAGCAGTCAGGTAAGAGACAGAACTTCGAGGCCTGCACCAAACATGACAGTAAACAAAGAATGTTCACTGTATGGTTCTACTCTAGAAAAATGTACCTCAACCAAATTAAAATAAAAGGTCCATCGTACTAGGCCTAACATAAAGAGACACATCAGAAGCAAGTAACGCCACGTTATCTTCATACGAAATATAAGTACAATAACACACAGCAATGGCCAATGAACTACATTGCACAAATTTGCTATTCGAATATCTGAATTAAATGTATTTCTCTCTCTTTTGTCCAGATCCCAATCAAACCATTCACTATAGTAAATTCAGATGGAAATCCCATCCCGTGGAAGACAGATATTGCAGACTGCGATATTGAACTGAAATGTTCCTTAGCTCAAGACCGTGGAGGCACCTGGCTCTGGAGGGTCAGGAAGGGGAAGATAGAAGAGGGCCATCTGGAGGTGGCAGATACTGGTGGAGGAAGAGATGGTTCAATCATCCTTATACCAGAGTGATCACTGCATATATGGACCTTATACTGTTTAACATACGTCTTGCAGAAAGGCCTCTCATACACAATAGATGATGGTTATACTTCACGTCATCAGTGAAAGTATCTTTCTGTGTCCAACATACACGTATGTTCTTATTGTACAATTTGTGAACATGGTAACATATCCACACTTGCAAAAACAAACATTAGGAACAATGGGGAATATGCCTGAAACTTGTGAAACAATCACCTAATTTAAGGTAATCTGCTGTGATTATTCATGTCACGTATTTTTAAAATAACTCCAAGGTTTCCGAGCCATTTCTCTGATTTCATAAAAGAAGGTGCTGCCTTGTCTGCTGTGACTGGCCGAAGTTCTAGTTGTCATGTGACTGAACATGGATGTGTTGGTTTTACTAACAGCAACTGACCAGATTCTTAGAAAAGCACCCTTTAGAAAACTAATAGTAACACCTGGTTGGTTGCAGTGTGTTGGTTATACACCACGTAGTCTCTTGCTCTACACTTGCCAAATGATATATTCGAGTCATTTCTATAATGTGAAAAAAAAGCTGAACTGTCTTAAAGTTTCCTTGCACAAGACACTTTAATTACATGAGTCCATAAATGTTACTAATCATTAGAGTTGTATGTACATACAGGGTGACCGTCTACAGATAGCCAAGGGTGTCATTTTATACATTAAAAAGGTAACTACAGTGGCGGGGAATTAACAAAGATTCCTGCGGCATTATAATGGCACAGGAAAATGGTGCAAGGGACATGCACCACAATAACAAAGCAGATAGAGCTGTCTCTGTCTCTCTGTGCCACTCGCACCAGTTTTTATATCAGAGCCTAATAATAATTGTTCTCAATATAGAACACTACCGCAGATGGCCGCCAGATTGGACCTGGAGTATGCAATGTGAACTGTCTGCCGGTAGCCTAGCAGGCGGCTCACATGTTTCTCTCACTGCCTGTGCAGTGAACACACTACAGGGATAGAGCCTTTATATAGGCAAGGAAAGCTCATTCTCCTGCCTATATGCCTGGCTGTTAACCCTGGCAAACACAGGGTTAACAGTCTTTCTCTCAGCTGGTGAAGGAAGGGGGGGCGGGGGTAGTATGAGCAAGCAGCTCCAGCTCTCTATACCTTGTCTGGCACGGATAGAAAATGGAGCAGATTGCATCTCCTTTGTTAATTAAAAGTAGGATCTGCTCCGCTTTCTCTGTTTAGAAGTCAGCACCACTGTTTGCAAATTAATTTCCACCCAGTGTGTTTATTTATCTTCTCTGTATACGTGAAACAGATCAACTTAATGTAAATAATCTGACTGCTGTCTTTTGGGATCTTAGAAACCTTGTTTGTAATGTAAAGTCTGTAGTAATATACAGTATAAACATGGGAACAGTATATTAACCGTTGTGCCTTGCTGATCCTCTCATTTCACTGCAAGTCTACCAGACAGGGTCTTTTTTTATGCTCAATGCAGTCTCTAATGACATAAAAACACCCACAGTGCCAGAGATCGTGTTGTTTTTCCTGCCTAGACACTTATTAATGAAAAATGTGAATTTTAATAACTGAAAGATTCCTAAAAATGCATCCCATAAATACACTAGGTGCTAGTTGCATCATCATGGTTAGAGGCACTGTGCCATAAACCATAGCAAGGCTGACATATAAGACTGGGTTGTGCCAGATGCCATTGTGGAGATGAGTAACAACACTGTTGCAAATGTGGAACTGTTTCCCTTAGCGTTTAGTCAGGGAATTCCTAGATAATGAAACCCGAATTGTAATTAGTTGTTATCGGAAGCATTCCTAATGAGGAAGCGACATTTGTAATGTTTTAGATATACATGTATAAGAAATCAATTTAATGTACATAATATTATCAGTGTGTGTTTTGCATTAAAAACCATGTGTATTTGTAGAGTATGTCCTTATCTGTGTGCACCAGTGTAACCTATTTTGCCACTTTTATCTTACTGCTCACTGAAATCAACAGAATCTCTGCAGTAGTGATTGGCTGCTGGAGACCATGTGATCTAGACTTGCCAAGGCTGGGAGTTGGGAAACAGCACTATTTTCTTTGTGGTCCTTTCCTAATTCAAATTAAAAATGTATTTGATAATCCTTGCACATGCTCTACTCATTTATGTGAAGTGTAATGGCGGGTCCACTTTAAGCTATGTACTATCATTGCTACTAAACCACACCCCACAAAAACCCCCAGTGCCTTTACCTTGTGAAATGAATGCTACTATGGCCGCTTGGTAAAGAACCAGTTTGCCCAGTGTCCGTACTAACAGCAGGCAACTGAGCGTCATATGGAAAGGTCCTGCTGACCTTGCTGAAATTTTAGCTGTGGAAGGCGCCTACATCCATCCCTGCATTCAACAAAAGTCGATTTTTCAATCCAAAATAACCAGGCCGAACAGTGAATGCAGCTGGTTGGGGTATTCTGACAGCGGCAGATGCCAGTTGTCAGACTACAATAGCTTGGTAGCGGAGATTCCCCTATATATGCTATGCAGCGTGAATGTGGGAATTGAGTGTTAATTTACTCAATCAGGGCTGAAAGAGACAAAACTTCATGTGTATGGCCAGCTTTAATTTAAAGGATATTTAAACCCTCCCGTTTTTTTGCATATATCTATTGCTAGCAAGCAGTAGATATATGCAAAAAGTTTTTTCTAAAAACAAAACGCTCAAACAGCAGTTTAGACTCACCTGTGTTCTGTGCGCGGTCCCGTGCCGAAAATTAGAAATTTCACGAGCGGCCGCAAAGGATCTTGGGGCGCGTGCATGCGCAGTTCTCCTTTTCGGCTGGGATGCGACGAGGGACGCAAGGTAAGTCTTTGGACGCGTGCACCCGCATACAGACACCGCTGGATCGGAGGGACAGAGCAGTCAGCGCTGGATCGGAGAGCCGCCGCACCGCTGGAGAGAAGGCTGAAAACATCAGGAAAGAAGAAGAGGAAGATTGGAAAAAGAGACATCATTTAAGGTAAGTGCTAACATTAACATTGGGGGAGGGAAAAAAGTTTTTGCCTTTTAAATGTCACTTTAATGCTGACCCTAAACCAGGGGTGGGCAACTCCGGCCCTCCAGCTGTGCTTTTGCTACAAACTTGATAATCCCTCTGCCTCTGGGAGTTATGTCTGTGGCTGTCAGGGTCTTGCAATGCTTCATGGGACTTATAGTCCGCTAACAGCTGGAGTGCGGTAGTTGTCCACCCCTGCCTTAAATGGTACTGTCTGAAAATAGGCTCGCCTAGGTTCATGGTGGTATCTGCCCCGATTCCTGTTAGTATCGGTTGCAGATTTCCTAAATCTGAACCCAGTGATGTTTCTTATGAAATGGTAGGTGACTTTTGGCTGACCTTTTATCAAAACTGGAGCAGGCAGAATGGCTACCAATCAGCTTCTTTCTTTCATTTTCAAAGCTTAACTGAACAAACTGAAGAGAGAAGCTGATTGGTTACTATGGATAACTGCTCCAGTTTTGGTAAATTTCGCCTACAGTATCACCACAAACAAATCAACAGATGTCTGCAGCAGAGAATGACGATCTGTCTCCTACGTTCTCAGGCTGAGAAAAAGATGGCAAAACAACCCAATATGCAACTCTTATATATGGTTCTTGCTTACTGTACAATTGGTGAATGCAAAGAATCCATCTCTGCATACAGTGCTATTTTTCTTTGTCTGGTAATGCTGGACACTGAACCTCGGACCAGCCGGAAATATATGTTAAAAGACACAAATATCCGATGGCTACCCCTAAAACAACACTTAGCATTTGAGATTCCCAAAAAGGTAGAACTTGTAAAAGAATCAAATTATAAATTGATTATAATGCTGTAATCATAGTCATTTGTGAGGTAACTTGATTTGCATTTATGTTAATAGTGATGTGTCAAAGGTAATAGCATTCTAGACATGTGAAAATGTAGTAGAAACATGATGTAATGAATGAATGAATGGGTGCAATAAATCAATAGAGGTCATTGTAATTCTTTGTAATCTTTTACTAAAAATCAAAATAAAGCTAAATGTGCATTAATACAGCAAGTTGTCTGTGTGTATATTACAGATATTTGTGCTTGGGCTTATGTCTTGGTAATACTGTGCTGAGTGCTTGACTCGGCTGATTTTCAAGCTGTGTATTGCGAACTTAAAAGACCTAAAATCAAACCTTTTTTTTGGCTTTACTTCTCTTTTGGGTCACAGGAGTATATTCACCCATGTCCTCCCGTGATCCAAAGCCAGCGTATAGAGGGCTATTGCCCGCTATTTGCTGACAGTTTAGAGCTGTGCTGCAGCCTGGAAGGACAATATTGCCAGGATCCATCCAGCTGTCTGATTGACAGCTGACTCTGCCTCTCTAGAGCCAGAGCCAGCTGTGCCCGCCCTTTCAATGAGCCCTGGAGGAACACAGAGGAGAATCCCTGCGGGGAACGGTGACTGGCTGTCATTGTTCTCTGTAGGGAGGAGACTGTGAGCTGAGTGATCAGCGGTCACGATCACTCAGCTCTCAGTATAGAAAGCTGATGTGTGACAACTGCAGTGTCACACACCAGTTCTAGCTATTGAGAAGAGTAGATTTTACTCTCCAAAAACTTCTATAAAGGGTAATTCCACTTTCTCAAGTGAATTTTGGAAAATGGAATTACACCCCAAAACCAAGAGCCATGCCCCCCC
>NW_017306455.1:960085-968451 GCF_000935625.1 Nanorana parkeri
CCCCCCCTTTCCTGTCAACTAATGCTCCTGGCTGATGCTGTAGGACCTGTGCACGGCAGCACAACCCAATGGTTTAAATTCGGCTTGCAAATGGCGAACACTTATTGGTCAGTGTGGTCACCAATGAGAAGCTCTTCTGACCGCGCTTACCAATGCTCGCCGCTGAATTTAAGATACCTAGAGCAGTGTTGTGCTGCTGTGTATGGTGTAAGGGTCCTAGACGGGTAGCCACGGGGGGTTAGGAGGAGCGTTTGTTGATAGGTAAGAGCAGCAAGGTGGGGTAGAGGTGGCCGTCTGATGGGGGTGATTCCATTTTCCATAATTTGCCCGGGAAAGTGGAATTGCCCTATATAGGTTCTGCCCTTATTCATGGAAGTAAAAAGCAACCTGCAACATCAGATACAAAGAAAATGCAAGAAAATCATTTATTATATGTTTATTCCAGAATTCCTACAGCTAGTGTCATTACCTTCTTAATAGATTCCCATTCACACCATCTGAAATTTCACATCAGGCTAAGACAGGACGAATCTGCACGGGTTGCTGCAAAGAGAAGAAGGGAAAGATTACAAATGAGCAAAAACGTTTGACAAATCGAAATCTGCATCTCGGGGCATCTCACGTCCCTCATTGATTAGGTGCTGGGAGGTCAACAGACAGTATACACTCAGCTATGATGTCAGCAGACCGAGCTCAGACACCTGGAGAAATCATTTCAGGCATCAAAAAGTGAATTTTACAAACCTAAAGTATATCTAAACCCACAAATGTAATATATTGCAGCTCAGCAGTCCTTAGATGAGGTGACTGCATTTGTTTTCTTTTTTTTAGGCTAATAACATGTTCAGCAAATAGAGAAAATACCTGTTGATCCTGCCAGAAATGCAGTGCCCTATGTAGTGTAGTAATATATGGTGGGAAGTATAAATATATATCTACCCAAATATATGTATTTATATTTATATGCATTGTGAAAATCCAGGCAACCTCAGCTCTTTTCCAGAGAGTAGCGTTTAATCCAACAAAAGGTAGATGAACAGGAACAGTCCAACAGAGTAATGATACAATAAAGTAAATTAATGAAGATTCCCAGTAAGTACCCTTCTCTATACCATCTCTCCCTCCCTCTTCCTTTCTCTCCTTCTCCCATTTCAGTCTCTCCTTGATATATCCATTTTTCTCATTCACTAAAATTGCATCTCCATTGAAATGCTTTCAGCTATCACTTGCCTAAAGGTGCCCATACACTTTACAACCATCGCAAGACCTTAGTCTTGCGATGGTTGTAAAGTACTTAAAAAAACGTACGATCTGCCCATCTTGGACAGGCAGATCGTACTCTCGATCATCGCAAGCCCGCCCCCCTGAGGGGCGGGCTTATGATGACTGTAATGAGGGGCGGGCTTACGATGACTTAATGAGGGGCGGGCTTACGATGACTGCAAACGGGCAGTGTGCGCGTGCGCACACCGGCCCGTTTGGCAGTTGTCGAACCAGCAGGCCACTCACTCGCCGAGAATCGTACGATTCCCGGTGGGTTTTCTAGCATGTTGGTTCGACGGAAGACGTGCGACTGTACAGTAGAAACGGTTGCATGCCTTCCATACACTGCACAATTCTCGTACGATCGCGGGATTTCCCGCGATTCTCGTACGAGAATCGTGCAGTGTATGGGCACCTTTATTGTCTGACACCAATTGCATTGTTTATATGTAATCACCACCAAACATCTTATCAATCCCATTAACATAGGCCTCTCCCTTTCTGCATATTGTTTGTGGGGGAAGAGTTTGTTATTTATTGTCCAAATAATTCCCTTCCCTTTTAGATAGGACTTGCTAAACAGCTGGGACAGGGGCCATAGACATTTCTTCTGTGAGTTTAATTGTCCCAAGGAATTCTTTTAAAGTGGAATTAAATCCTAGATCACAATCCTAGATATAAACACACACACATATATAATATACATAAAAACCCAAGTGAATATCCTAAACCCTAGTCACCTCCTGTGAGCTGAAAAGAAAGCACAAGCAACCTTATATAGTGGCACTTCTGTCTCGCAGGACTGAGGGGCCCCGGTTCATATCCCGGTCAGGACCCTATCTGCATGGAGTTTGCATGTTCTCCCTGTGTTTGGTGGGTTTTCTCCCACACCCCAAAGACGCGCTGGAAGGTTAATTGGCTCCTGTCTAAGTTGGCCCTGTATGCATGCAAGATAGGGACCTTAGATTGTAAGCTCCTCAAGGGCAGGGACTGATGTGTAAATTGTCAGTGTTATATAAATACCTGTAATATATATGTATATATATTTTATACTGTATATATGTATATTGCAGCTGTAGGCAATTTGGTGAAACTACAAATCCCTTCATATCTCTGCCTCTGGGAGTCATGTCTGTGGCTGTCAGAGTCTTGCAATGCCTCGTGGGACTTGTAGTTCCACAACAGCTGGTGTGTTGAGGTGGCACCCCCTGATTTATTTTGTAATCTTCTAATCCACTATGGAATGGAGGTGTGCAAAGGCCGACATGTTTGAAGTCTAGACTGTTGTGACAGCCATGGCTCCCTCTATAGATACCATGGGGGAGTGAGTGTAGACATGAAGGGGCAGGAAGCGTGTTGTTTGCCAGGAAAAGCCTGTAGAAAGAAAACGAATGCAGCCACCTCATGTAAACATTGGTAAGCTGCAATATATGACATTTGGGGGGGGTTAGATATGCGGTTATGTACCAGTGGGCAGAACGGAGTGGACAAGTGTTACCTAGGGCTACTCGTACTCACAAAACGACAACAGAGGTTTGGCTGCTTGTGAGTCCCTGCAGCTTCCTGGGATATTCCAGGGGCCTGGGACACCTCATTAACACAGCCAACAATGGCAGCAAAGGGCCACAGCTATCATTATCTACCTGCTGTCCGACCGTTGTAAGTAAACGGCCGGACAGCGGCTTCTTCAGGGCGGGTGGGCGTCTTTAGACGTCCTATCCCGTGCTAGGCAGCGCGCACGAGCGGGAAACCGGCTTTGAATGTAAACAGCCAGCGATGGCTGTTTACATACAAGCGTTCGGGCGTCTGTAGAGACGCCCGATCGCTTGTAATATCCGGTCGGGTGTGCGGGCCCCCCCCCTCCGTAGCCGCCGCTGGCGATCCCGGGCTCCGCTGTTCCCGGTGTGAGCCCGGGACCAGCACAGCAGTTCTGCGGCCAGAGCTCAGTACACGAGCTCCGTTTCATCTCCTCTCCTCTTCTGAATGCAGGCAGTGATGTGTATTACATCACTGCCTGGATTCAGTGTCACTCAACGGTACAGAAAACGGAGAGAAGCTGGTGAAGCAGGTCTCTGCTTCATCAGCTTCTCTGAGGGTCCCTAGGTGACATTAGGGGTCTTAAGACCCCTGATGTCTCCATACAGAGGACCTGTCACTGCAAATTGGCTATCACATAGGGAGCTTGCTTGCTCCCTATGTGATAGCAATAAAGTTCAGTAAAAAAAAAAAGGTTTAAAAAAATTTGTTACAAATAAAAAAATCACATATCAAAGCAATAAAAAAACAAAATTAAAGTCCCCCGCCCCCACACACGCGTCAAGCCCGCCCACGTGCGAAAACGCCGATTACATCCATTGCGCCACACATGTTACATATCGTCGCGAACGTCGGAATTAGAGCAATAATTCTAGGGCCATCAATCACTGATAACACTAAACTGATGAGCGGTAAAAGCTTTTAAAGCGTCAAAGAACAGTGGCGGGAGGTAAAATGTTTTGGTAGGCTGAAGGTCCATCCGCTCTAATGAAGGTTTCTAAAAGCAGCTTGGTTTATTGGTACCTACTGCCGCCTCTTGGCTGTACAGACTATATATTTCTTACAAAGGTAGACTAACCCTTTAACTCTTCTTTGAGCAGGGGTATTTTCCTTTCTACAGGATTTAAACACAACATTATTAACAAAAAAATGTTTTGCACATAAGGCAGGAGAAAATAAATAACCCCCCCATACACCACCACAGCTATCCACCCAAGAGTTACACATGGCCATTGGCCTCAATTACCTTTCCCGCCATTTTCTCAGCTGGCCGACTCCTGCAGTCACGTGACAGACGGAGACTACGCGGTCCTTGCGAGCCTTTCTCGCGGAGATGACGTCAAGGACACGCCTTTGGGGCCTAGCGGCGTCCAACCCACGAGCATTCCGTAGATATACAGGCGCGTGCCACCGGGGTGAGGACTGACCCTTTGGCGACTTCTGGCTGAGCCCGTGTAGATGACTGCGGAGGAAAGAGGAGGAAGTGAGGTAGCCGATACTCTGCAGTAGAGCGGTGCAATTTTGCTTTCCTCCAGCAGGTGACGCCGTTCCCAGCCATAATGTGGGTGAAGGAACGTCTCATTGTGTCAGAGGTAGGCCCTGTCCGCAGGTAAGGGGAGGGGGCTCCTTTTGTGGTATCATACACCTGACTTTCAGGCCTCTTTGTCTCTTATTTTATAAGGGAGTGTGGAGAACAAAACATTTTTTTCTGAATGATTCTATTATAGTACAAAGATAGGTAACCTAGGCCCTCCAGCTGTTGCGGAACTACAAGTCCCACGAGGCATTGCAAGACTCTGACGGCCACAGGCATGGCTCCCAGAGGGAGGAGCATGATGGGATTTGTAGTATTTCACCACAGCTGGAGTGCCGAGGTTGCGTATCCCCGTTATAGTATATCAAACTTTTTATTTTTGTGCCGTCTGTGTCTCATTGTGGAGATTTGCGCCCCCAAAAATAAAAGCACCTGCACCATTTTCCAAGTCGCACACAAGCGCGTTGCATAGGTGTGAACGGGCTTCAAAATAATGGGATTTCCTTTGTCATGCGCGACAGAGACTTAGACGGTTGTCGTGGGAACAAGTATCAGCATTCTAGCATTGCATAAAGATGAACGAAATGTCATTTTCTGATATTTCAATAAAGTTTCAAAAGAGTAAACAGGACGATGAGTCATTCCAATGCATTGGTGTGTGGTAATGCATGCTTCTGGTGCGAATGTTTACAGGGTGAACGGTCGGCCTGCCAATCTCTTTTATTTTGGATCTGGGTGACACTTGACCACACCAGGTCACCTCATTGTGTAAAGCCATCTGGTTGTCGGTAACCCAACAATGAGTTTGCTGGCCGAGGCTTCGGAATCCTCCCATAGAAGTCTCTGTATATACCGGGTCTGCCAACAGCAACAGCCCTGTTTACATTCCATCATCACCTCTGCCGTCTACAAGAAGCCTTCTATAAAGGAAGATGGACGTCTTAGTGTTTATAGAGCTGAGTAGCTGGCAGGAATCCTCTGGTGAAATCCCAGGCCTGGAATTGACTTTCTGGGTATTGCAGAACTTCATTATATCCAGTTTGTTACCCAGAGTTCCTCTTTAAAGCCTCATTAAATTAAATAAAAATCTCCCCTTGCAGTAGGGCTACCCTTTTTAGAGGGGGGTGACACCAATATGACTGTCAGTCATTTTGGTGTCACCCCTGCAATGGTGACACCCGGGTGCGGGCTGCTCCTCCCTTGTGACGCCACTGCACGTGGTTCTCAACTGATCGGTCGCAAACCAAAAGTGGGTTGCAACCCCGTGTTCAGTGGGTTGCTGTGTGCTAGGTGAGAGGCTTCTCAGCCCCCCCTCTAGTGCAGCACTGTCAGTACTCGCACTGAGCAGCCATTCAAAATATTCTGCCCGGCACCGAGTTTCAGCTTGAGGTGAGGTTACCCCAGGCTAAGGGTCCACTCCAGTTCTGGTAAGGTAAGGAGACTGGGTGGATTTTAAAAAAATGAAGATTTTTGTTTTAAGTGTGTATGTGTGAGAATGTATGTGAGTGTGTGAGATTGTGTCCGTGGTTGTGTCTGTCTGTCAGTGTTATTGAGGGCCCGTTCACACTAGTACAGTACATTAATCACACAGTCCCATATGATTAACGCACTGTACCATGCAAACACACCTACTGCGCGTTCTGGTACAGTAGGTGCTTTGCGTTGTCATTCATTCAAATGTCACCCTAAACACAGTTCGATTGCCTTACTGCAATGCATGGTACCATAATGCTGTGCGTTCAGGTGCAGTTAGATCGCGACTTAATGACCAAGGACAAACGTGGGTCCTGAGGTTACACAGGTTGAGAACCACTGTTCTAGAGTCTAAAGGGATTCCACACTAGAGTCTAGAGGGATTACCTACCTGATTCCTGCTCCCCTGGCAGTCAGCAGTCACCTTTCTCCTCTCTGGCTGTGGAATGTCCTTCGCCTCCTCACATCGAATGCAGGTCTGTGGACCCAGATGCACTGAGCAGTCTTGTCCAATGCATAGACAAGGCGATTTACCTTGTGTCCTACTATGTCAGTTCATACCACCACGCTGCAGCAGGACTTGCAGTACTTTTTCCCAGCACAGTATGTTGCACCCTACTACAATTACAAGGATGCACTGCAGTGAATAGAAATACATGAAAAAAACTGTGCTGCTTACATTCTACATGATCTATTCTGAAAGAAAAGTTGTACTGATGTCTCCTCTGGAATGCAAGAGGGCTAGGCAGGTTAATTATATCATAGTTAACCCTGAATGTACTGTGCTGGCAGATTTCATTATCAGTTGTAAACTAGATATGATCACTGTCTGTCCTAACAAAAGGTTAAAGATCTAGAATTGTATGTTCATGAGAGGAAGCTCAGGGTGTCCCCAGTCTTTCTATGGGGACAGACATAGTTTCCTGTCACTTTGAAATGGTAAAGAGAAGCTCCAAAGGCTCCAGCTACACAAACAAATCTAAAAGGTAAGATTTTTGTATTATTATTTTTAGATATGTTGTGTGAATGGGAACACACAACAAACATATGGGGGGGTCTCAAATTTAACTGCAAAAGTGCACATACACTTTAAGCTACCTGACCTGACTAGTTCATTTGCAGGATAAAAGGCCCATTATTGCCGAGCAGTCTCCACCCATCAGACCAGGTGTCTCAATCAGAACTGTGACCCAGATTACACTGCAATAGAGGCATTGCTGTCTACCTGAGTGGTAAGTCATTCAATAAAATCATATTGGGAGATGAAAGTGTCCTTTACATCAGGTGTGGATAGATGAATATGGAATTCAAGAGCCAGTCTGTCCATATTGGGAGCCAGCAGGGTTTTTTTTTTTTTTAGGAGCCAGCTCCATTGACAACAACTAGAAAAAACATCAAAAGTTAGGTGATGGCTGGAATGTTTATGGAGCATTGGCATGGCTCCTGGGATTTGTCTAGCCCTGATTTAGAGAAATGTTGTTTAGTAATCTTTTCATGTTGTGATCATGTAGCCTCTGTCCATTGACTAGTCATTATGAATACACACAAGATTTTAAGTGTCAAATGCTAAAGCTTGTTGTATGTCAGATCCTTCTGTGTGCATTTCAGGCTTTGACACTGTAGGGAATGACAAAGATTGGCACATAATTCCACTGTATTGTACTAGTATAATAGTTTGGGGGTCAGTCACGAACAAAATTTCCTGACGTCAATATATGGCAGCATACAATGGGTAAAGGTGGCCATACACTCTACAACCATTGCAAGACTTTAGTCTTGCGATGGTTGTAAAGGGATTAAAAAAACGTACGATCTGCCTATCTTGGACAGGCAGATCGCACTCTCGATCATCGCAAGCCCGCCCCCCTGAGGGGCGGGCATCCGATGACCGCAATGCTGAACGGGCAGTGTGCGCGTGAGCACACTGGCCCGTTCAGCATTTATCTTCCGAGCACCGTTCTAACCAGCCGAGAATCGTACGATTCCCGGCTGGTTTTCGAACATGCATCCGTACAGTAGAAACGGTCGCACGTCTCCGTTCACACTGCTCGATTATCGTACGAAAACCCGATCGCATACGATTATCGTACGGTAATCGTGCAGTGTATGGGCACCTTAAGGCTCCGCTTCCAGCCCAATCACAGGACCAGTTATACTATAAATTAAAGCCCGCCTCCCAAGGCCACCATTCTTTTTTCTGTCCTCACTGCTCAAGCTGGTTATACTAGGAATATGTTTGAGGTTTTTATTTTTTGCCCTCAACTTGCTGGTTTCTTCTGGCCTGCCGCACAGGTTCAGCCTCTCCTGTTGCGAAGTTCCCTTTGTTCAGATGGCTAAATGCAATCTTATAAGGGAAGCCTCCCCCATAGCTTTGGGGTGCAGGAAATGGTCTCTTAGGGTCTCTTCATGTTCGGATGCTTCCTCCATCATGGCGGCAGGTTGAACACTTGCTTAGCCTCCTGCTCTTGTGACTCCAGAGAAGAACTGTATCATCAGAAACTATGGTTGTACTGGGATGATCACATGCATAGACAAGCTGACAAGTAGGATCCACTCCATT
>NW_017306455.1:968529-979032 GCF_000935625.1 Nanorana parkeri
CCCCCCCCCCCTTGCTTTCCCTTCCCTTTTTTTTTTTTTTTTCTTTAAACTTTTTCCATTTATATTTGTGCATTGGACTACTTTATGGTGTGCAATACACTACTCCTAATGGACCCTTAGGGACTCTAGCTACAATCTTTCTCACCTAGGTTATCTTTGTCTGCAGTGCCAAAGAGTCATGTTACAGTAGAGGGCAGCTGAACCCATGTTTTTGTGATGTCCAAATCTATGAATCATTCATCAGGGAGCTCAAGACCCTCCTGTAATAC
Organism: Nanorana parkeri; assembly: GCF_000935625.1. Lineage (NCBI taxonomy): Eukaryota > Metazoa > Chordata > Amphibia > Anura > Dicroglossidae > Nanorana > Nanorana parkeri. Next base: position 968,799 of record NW_017306455.1, read on the forward strand.
TCACTTGTGCTCAAAAGTCCATTCAAATAAATTGGACTGCAAAGAGTCCAATTGGCTGGAAGTGGCAGGAGTGCTCTCGGGGTACGTTCACACCAGATGCAGTGCGTTCTGGTCTGATTCTGGCCGGAATGCACTGCATCGCATTACGGCCAGCTCACTTTTTTTGTGGGGCAGCAGGGGGCGTGGCGGGCCATTGAAGTGAATGGCACCGTACCCACGCCCTCTGGCCACAATGGGGTCGCAAGGCACATCGTGCCTGTGGTCCAATGCAATCAAAATAGTGCTTGCAGCATTTTGATCATACCGGGCCGCAGTGATCCCGTACGGGCAATCGCATTGCGGCCGGAGGATGTGGCTACAGTGCCATTCACTTCAATGGCCCGCCACACGCCCCCTCCTGCCCCACAAAAAAGTGAGCCGGCCGCAATGCGAAGCAGTGCGTTCCGGCCAGACTTGGACCGGAAAGCACTGCATCTAGTGTGAACGTACCCTCATACAGGTGCAAGTACTCCAAAACCTCTAACTCTAGCTGCTCTTAGCTGTACCATTGCCAACGCAACCCCATCACACAGCCCTCATTCACACCTACAATGTAGGGGTATTTAGGGATTCCTACGTCAGGAACTTTAGATTTGCTTGCAGCAGAAATCCCATATCTGCTGTTAACAAACAGCAGCTGTCACTCTTTCAAGTTAATGATGATTGGGTGACAGTGGCAACATTTGAAAGGGACAGAATGTTGTCGTACCACATGTAATCACTATCCCTGGACGCACAATTAATGCATGCAGGGATAGTAATATTTAACCGCATGTAATAATATCATATTACAACCAGTGTGCCAGTGTTCTGCCGCTTCCAAATGCATCTGCTGTCATCTGATCATTAACTTGACACTTGTAAATGGCAGGTTTGGGATTCCTGCTGCAGGAAATCACAAGGTCCTGATGCAGGAATCCCTAAACACACCTCCATATTGTTTTTTTTGTGTTTTTTTTTTGCGCCCCCCCCCCCCATTAGAATGGGTGGGGGGTTCTAACCCCCCAATCAATTTAACATTCAGCTTTCATTTAATATCCCCAGTGTCTGCATGCATAAATACGCATAAATACTTGCAACCTAAGCTGGCCAAACACATACACATGGTTATTCACAAAAGGGTGAAGAGTTTGGACAAGGCAGGAGAAGTGAACAGTCTAGGACAACATAGCAGTACAGATCTTCGGACAGTAGACGAGGAGAGAAGCAAGGTAAGTCAATGTAGGCAGCGTGCCCCTGTCCCACATACTCCATGGGACAGGAAGTGCCAGCTAGCACAGATGAGTCAGCGATGGAGGGACTCCTTCTTGGTTTCTGTAGTTTTAAGATGATCGGATCAAGAGGCATCATAAGGTAAGGCCTTACACTAGCATTGGTGGGGGCAAAAAGACTTTCTCTTTCTCAACACAAAGAACACTGGGATCGCCTTGTCATCAGCAGAGCATGCTGGGAAATCTCATCTGGAAAGGCATTTTCCTCCCGAGATAATGTGCGTGGTCACATGTGCCAGATTTTCAGGAAGTACTAGGTGACCTAGTACCCTGCCCTTAGTAAACATGGCCACTGTGAGACGACTGGAAAAGAAAAGCGAAACAAGGTATGCAAAGAATACAAAGCCGGCAATTATCTAGAAGTATGCGTTTTGTCCTTGCTAAACATTTCTAAAGAAATGGGTAAAGGTCCGCTTTAATAAATGAAGATAACATTGAAAGCTTATCTCAGACTTCTGGCATGTCTGACCTTTTGTACCCATAAAGTTCAAAAACCTGTAAAACTATTTTCATTATAAAAGTAACGGACAAGGGATTTAACCCTTCACTACTTCAAAACTATTTTTTTTAAAGTAGTTTTGGTTATACATACACTGTAACTGGACATCGACAGATTGACTTCATCTGTCCCCCCTAACAGTCCATTTTAAATGATCATGAAATGCATTATCCCCTAACGGCTATTTGAGGAAAGAGCAATTTTCTGGAAATCACGAATCGTTTTCATTGTATATGTGATGTAGCAGATTTTACATGCGTCATGTCCTAGCAATGTGATCAATAAAGGGTTGTGTACACCATGTGTGACGACATGAGATTTTCAGCATTTAATCAATGCCAGTCACCGCAAGGGTGCATAGAAACAATTGTTGCCCTGTTCACAGCATCACCGCTTTGAGGTGGGTTGTGGTGCAAAGAAATGCCGACGTGCAGCATTTTTCTGCACCGCACCTTGCCTTATGACCGCGCAGGCCAGTTAACTTTATTTGGAGTGTACAAAGTGTATACTCCATCCATGTTTCCACACACCAGTGCTTTACAATGAGGAGGTGGCATCAAGTGCGTTACGGAAAATTGCAGTATGTCTGCATTTTACCATGGCACATCACACCCGCGTTGTAGTGTGAACAGTTGTTTTCTATGTGCCCTAGCAGTAAAGGGTGGTGGTCTGGTGCAGGAAAACATCAGCCACCGTACATGGTATGAACGGGGGCCTTTAAAATGTTATTACATAACTATGTGATGGCAGCAAAGTAAAGTTAATAAAACAAGTACAATTTTTAAAGGCCCCTGCGCCCACATGTGCCGGGTGTCTATGTATGAAAATTATGACCGTGCTACACATTTTGGGTATCGCCATGTGCGCAAGAGCAATAATTTTAGGACCGATATTTATAGATATCTCTAAACTGATGACCTGTACAGGCTTTTAAAGCGTTGCCTGTGGACAATTTGGGGTACTGTATTTTGTTGCCGATTTACCGGGACACACAATTTTTTTTTTTTAAAGTTTGGCATGTTGTGTATTTATTTGCTTGGCACAGCCTCACACATTATATTTGATAAAAGGGTATTGTGTGTTTTGTGCACTAAAATTAAGTGCATGTCCTGGGCACCTAGGAGGGGCTGCAGAGCCCAGGATACATAGCGGGGGTCAAGCGGGGAAGTGGAAGTGATCAGGGATAGAGAGCGGACAGTTGGCTTGGGAAAATGTATACAAAATTTGTGTATATATGTGCTGCTGCCAATGTATGACATATGATGGTTGCAGATCATTTAGAACCTTGGTTCTCAACTGGTCGGTCGTGACCTAAAAAGTAGGTCACAACCCCATGTTTAGTGGGTCGCCACATGCCTTCCATTTTTCTTGGTGGGAGACTCCTCCAGCCTCCCCCCTAGTGCAGCAACATCAGTTCTCGTGCTGAGCAGCAATTCAAAATATGCTGCCTGGCCCTGCGTGTCAGCTTGAGGTGGGATGGAAGTATGGCCACAAGGGAGATCCATCCATACTTGCATTCCTTGCAACTCCCACATGTGCCCTGTAGAGGTACCTGGACCAGACTGATGTCCCATTCTGGCTCCTGGCACCTCTACCTAGCAGGCACATGTGGGAGTTGTAAGCAATGCGTGTATGGATGGGGCTCCCTCGCAGCAGCCCACACTGGACCCTAGGATGAGGATCCACTCCCGTTCTCATAAGATACGGAGACTCGGTAGGTCTTTTTAAAAAAAAAACAAGTATTTGAGTGTGTGTGAGAGATTGCCTGTGGTTGTGTTTTTGAGGGTCCGTTCACACTACTACAGTGCGTTAATCCACAGTCCTATGCGATTATTGCTCAGTACCACGCAATCACACCTACGGTGTATTCTGTCGTGGAAGGTACGTTGCCATTAATGTGAATGACACCCAAAACGCACCTCCCACCCACAGTCTGATTGCCTGAATGTGAATGCCCGGTACTGCAATGCCATGCATTCCATTGCAGTACGACTTGGGTCGCGACTTACTGACCAAGGACAAATGTGGGTCCTGAGGTTACACAGGTTCAGAACCACTGATTTAGAATATTGAGTCAGTGAGTATATGCTGTATGAGAGGCCGGAATAATGTCCTACTGTAGTGTGACCTGACGTATATAATGGCACTTGACTTATTTCTTGCGTATGAAGGTGTGTGGGTGCATGTATTATCTGTTCTGATGATTTTAAGCTGCTTGGGTTTATGTATGCTCATGCAGTATTGGAGAGCCATGCATGTAAGTGAATAATTGGCCTATTAGTAAACATTAGTTGTATGCTATCCTTGTAACTTCAAGGTGACAAAGTAAGCATAGTGTGTTAATTGTAAATATGTATGTTTTTATATAATGTAATCATATTCAGAAGGCAATAGGTCCTCTTAGTTACAGTGCCCATATTATGCCATCGTTTTATTGCATGTATGTAACATGGGGTTGATTTCTGCAGGTCAGTTATCCCCTTGAGGCACAGATCACCCTTTCTCAAGTTTAGGGCAGCCTGAGATCTCCCTGAACACCAGGCTGTCCCATCAGGTCACTCAAGGAGCTTTTAATCCCAGGACCTGACAGCAGCGTTGAGTTCATCTCTGGGGCTCCTGTGCAGGAATCCAGTGTATGTCAAGATTATCATCTGCTCTACAAGTGTCCCCTTGGGAACATTGGGCAGGATTCAGCCTGGCAGAGCCAGATTAGTCAGTGCTACTATAGAGCTCAAAACTCTTTAACCTTTTTTTGTCTAGTCTCCACCTCACACAAGTTCTTCCATTAAGAGAAGTCCTCCAAGAAACGAATGCCCAGACAGGGAGGCCATTACTGTTTTACTTAAAGAAAATAAAGTTTACAAAATCCAACATGAGAGAATGGTGTCTGTTGCTTCACAGTCCAACACTTAATTTCTTCCAAAATTACACCAAATAGAAGAACCCCCTACGTTCGCACAGTTCAGTTAGGCGTCCCTATAACATTCTTTTTCCAATAAACGTTCTCTTCCCTTTTATTTTACACCAGGGATCAGTCTCAACGCTCCCCCCAAAGGGGAGTGCACAGCCCCGCACTCTAGGTACCCACATTCTGGCTGTGTCAGTGTGTTTTTGAATGTGTGGAGTTCCCCTTTTAACTTCTATCTACGCAGAACCAACCAACTGCACAACCCAACTCCAGCCACCCGACTTTAAATACCCTTGATAAAATAGGAAAGATTGACACGCAGCATCCCTTATCACCAGTTTAGGTGGCCCCAGATTCAAGGGTCCCTACATTCACCTAAAAGAAATTTAAAGTGCGTATGTGGGGGTTTTTTTCTCCATTGGGAACCAGTCACTTGTTAGCTGGCATTGGCAACAAAACTGTTCTATTTCAGCCCCTTTGATACCCTTTACTTGGAGAGAAAGGTTTATGTTTTTTACTTCAAAGTATACATACTGTACATAAAGTGTCCACTCTCCACCATCAAAGCCTATCCCAGTGTTTTTGTTCGGCTTGGCAGAAACAAGGAGCGCATAGGTGTAGCATCACAGATCTTGCTATCAGCCCTCAAGATGCCGGTTTATGTGTGCAGAGCATACAACCCCATATTTTCTCCTTCAGCAGATGGGTGTAATAATGGCTAGGAGCTACTTGTCAGTTTTGTGGTGGGGTTGGGATGGGCTGTGGTCAGGGTGGAGGCATCTCTCTCACCTCAAGCTTTGTGTAGATCAGTGCTGGGTTCCTTTTCTGTTTTGGAATTGCTCAAGTTCTTTGACAGTTTTTGAACACAGAGTTTATTATTATTAATATTATTGATCGTCTGTCTATACGTGACCACACTGAATGAACATTCAAAGGGCATGCGACAATGTTGTCACTTCACAATTCTGATGCAATCTGGCAGGATCAACAGGTATTTTGTGGAAATAAATGGTTGTGAAATACACACTGAAAATGAATGCGACAAGGCATATATCATTTTTACCCATAGATTTATGTTAAATGACCTGGGGACAGGGTGCAGAGAGGGCCTCTAGTACTGAGACTGCTAGACCGTTTTTAGACAGTAGGATTATGTTTGATAACAACTAAGCCCCTTCTTTTTTTTTTTTTTTCTCCACCAAAGACATTTTGACTTTTAAAGCACTTCTCATGAAAACCTGCTAACGGGCCCCCTATGTGATGGCATAATAAAAATGACTGGTCCTCTTTATGGCATCAGGGGTTTATTAGACCCATAATGTCACTTATGGATCCCACTGAAGCTACAGAAGTTGGAGTTGAAATCCTCAGCTCTTCTGGGTTCAGTAACTAGAGGAAAGCTCAGCCACTGGGTGTGGTGATCTCCCTCTGGTCACGCTGCAGGCACCCACTTTGGCAGTCTTAGGCCTGCACGAGGGACAGTAGGGGATGGGGTGTGGTGGCTCACTTTTCATCAACATACAAGTGATTGAGTGGCTCTACAGATGTCTAGGTCACACATATGGTGGCTCCAGGTGGTTACAAAAAAATGTACTGCCAGTTCAGATTAGGAAACTGGCTTTAATTAAAACCAACTGCGATCTGCAAAAATAGTGCATGCAACACTAATCTTCCTGTATTCCGGGTGCGGGCGATTGCACTGGGAGCGTGGCTGCGGTGCCATTGACTTCAATGCACTGTCACACCCCCTCCCACCCCTGAATGCAGGTGTTTTTTCGTTGGTAGAACTCATTGAGCTCGTCATTTGAAAAGTAGATCTCCAGAAGAAAAATTGTGGGCGCCCCTGCTGTAATACATCTAGGTTCTGCTATGGAATAAATGGTACATTCACAGCAATGTTATCTGCTTCATTACCAGATGTAACCTATCCCTTTCATGATGGGTAACCCCCTTACTGCATCAAATCTTCTCCTCCTGTAAATCCAAAAATATCAACAAACCAACAAAGACATAGAATCCACCATGCAAAGCTTGTCTGCCTATATAATGGATGAGCCTAAAATCTGTTCATGAAGCTTCGTACAGGCCCTGCCTTCATGTTGAGTTCCTTATGGGCATCGGTAGATGTAAAATGGAGCTAGGTAGTCCATATGCTATACAAAGAATCCTATTCACCTTAAATTACCACTGCTCATTTTAGATTATCTCCTTAACCTTTGGAAACCATTCCTTTTAAGTCTTGGGCTACTTTTGAGCGTGTGTTTTTGGTTTAACCTATCTTGGCCTGTTTTTAAACCCTTGTGAGTAGGATGGAGGAAACGCAGGAAGATAGACCTGCAGTAGCGTATGCTAAAGTCACCCTCCTGCAGTGTGGTAGGGGTTTGCGAATAGTGGTGAGCAGAATCTGATTTTTGGTGGGTAGAACTAGAAACATAATTAAACATTTGATTCTCCTGAGGTGTGGAAAACTGTACAACTGAGAAATTGTGAGTTCATGAATGGATGGGGAATACCATGCACATATTTAGAAGATCCCCTGCTTTGCTTTGAAAAGCCTCTCATACCCCAACCTAATCTACTAACTCCCAGTAAATTCATTGCTACTGTCAGGGTAACCTGGAACCACATATCCCAACTGATGATAACAAAGATTGTTAATGGTACTGGATATTTCGTTTGTGTTGTAAACCGTCATAAAGAGGGATGTAGCTGTTATCACCATGACCCAAGCCAGTAAGGAATTTCCTTATATGTTCTCATAGATGTTGAAAGGCCCAGACAGTGAGATAGGGGAAATGTATTCCTGTAAATACTAGCAATCAGTGTGACAGGCTGTGGCCTTCCTGTGACAAATCATTTGTTTGCCGTGTGAAAGAAATGTTCCCCAGATTTTATGGGAATACTTAGCACAGACTTGCTTTCAGCACTGTGGCTGCAAATTCCTGACAGAACGAGGCTGCCATTGCGGACCCCTATGTGAAAATACTGGTTACTAAGCAAATCAAACCACTTCAGTAGTACAAATCACCTAACCAGAACTACTAGGCACACGCGTGTGCTAGGCCACTGACTCCCAAGTGTTAACTTGGAGGTAGCCAGGCAATTGGCAATGTCAGGAGGTTAGCAATGACCACTTATGCATTTTGGTTTCCTTTTGGAATTTTATATATTAAAGGGTTAGTGCATTCCAAACCTATAATTCAGTTTTGGTAAATGCCAACAACTTGGATCAACCTCTGGCTTTGTGTATCTTTCATGGAGGTTCCAAGTTGGTCTATGTGTGCTTGGCCACGGGAAAGCTCCTTCTCAATACTGAATTTGTGATTGTGTTTGGGCTACAACAATAGATTACTCTGTCCTTAGACTGGACTTTATTGCTACTTGTTCTGAGTCAGTAACTCCAAAGTACTGAAGCCAGAGGGTCTGCATAACAAATCGGCAAATGGCATTTTCAGAAGGTGGTGGTCCACAATGGCATCTTCTGTATTTCTCTTGTGACAGGTTTACTTTAAAGGCATGCCCTCACATTGCTGCCTGACCTGTGTGTGTGTGTGTGTGTGTGTGTGTGTGTGTGTGTGTGTGTGTATATGTATATATATACTTCAAGAGAATGCTGTTAAATTACTTTCTGATGTATTATTTTTATAGTCTTGCATAACTAGCAACAGCCCCAGTATATCCATATATTGTTTGCAAGTATACTAGTTCCAGTACCTTAATCGTTAATACATTAGAGTGGTCAGAGCCTGCTTGTATGTCCAGACGCCCTCTTAGGTCATGCCAGCCTTAGTTTGAATGTAATGTACGTACGATTTGTCGGCGGGTTAGTGGCGTTCTTGGGAGATAAATGCCGCACGATGGGCAGATCGTACGTTTTTAAAAAAAATTACCTTACAACCATCGCAAGACTAAATTTTTGCGATGGTTGTAAGGGGTATGGGTACCTTAATACTGGCCCCACCAGCTGTACATAATCTTTCCTTAATTTCCCTGCCACACTGTTTAGCCATGTGGGATGATAAGAATCTTCATCCTTGGGTAAACTGCATGTTGAGACTTCCACAAGGTTGAGGACTCTTCTCACCGCATGTGACTATAGGTGAAGTGCCTTGGCAGCCTAATTCTGTTACTTGGACTGTTGTTAATGCTGTTACTGGTCCAAGCTCCCCTGCTTTTTCCGCAGTTGTGGTGTGTTTGTCACGCGGTCCACACTTTAATGCGTATGCACATGACGTCATTACACATGTAATAACGTCACGTGCACTTCGTTGCCGGTGGCCAGCAAAGAGAGGAGGGGACTTCATCCAGTAGGATAAGGTATGCTGCCAGGTCCCCTCCTCTCTCATGCAGCTGCCGGGCTCTCGGTCCATGATTGAGTGCTTTAATTTTTTTAGAAGGGGTGACATCAAAACGACTCACCCCCCCTCCCCCCCCCTTGTGACGCCACTGCTTTCACATTGTTCTTTGCTTGCTCATAATTTTTTCTGGACACTAGATTCTCTATCCGTATGTCAGATTAATGGAGCTGCCACTCTTGCCGAACATCTGCTGAGATAAAACTATTTTATAATACGCCTCCTAAAATGGCAGTACTGGGATAGCGTAACGGTAAAGCACTATTGCTGTTCTGCGCTACTGAGCAGGAAGCACAGTGTGATACATAAGTAAATATGTAGGGGTGGAAATTAATATGCAAATCGGGAACCAGGTCTGTTCAATTCAGGAGCCAGCTCCATTGAAAACAAGAGAAAACCTCAAACAGTTAGTAGCCAGATGTTGTTTTTAAGGAACATTGGCGACCTGTGACCCTCCCAAAAAGAAAGCAAAAACAAACCAAGTTATTACTTACCTGCGTCTTCGCCGCGCACTCCTGTCCAAAGATCCGAAGATTCGGAAGAGGGGCCGTAAAGGATCATGGGGCTGGCGCATGCTCTGGATCTTCGGCCAAGAGAAGAGGAGAGACGCAGAGTAAGTCAATGCAGGCAGCCCAGAAGCTTGCACCCGCACAGACTCCGTGGGACACAGAAGACACAGCGGTCCGCGCTTGATCAGAGACTGGCACCAGCGCTGGAGGGACTACTGAAAACTACTGGAAAAAAGATGATTGGATCAAGAGGCATCATTTAAGGCAAGTCCTTACACCAGCATTGAGTGGGGGGTTAAAATAACTTTAAATGTCACTTAACTATAAAAAGTATAATTCAACTGGACCATACAATGTTAAAATGTATACATTTGTTCGAAATCTTCCATCGGAACATTTGATTTTGCCATCGTTGATCTGTGATAATTTAGTCTGAAGACCCTTAGAAATGTTATGCAGACTGGCTAATTGAATGGAATCCCAGATGCATTAAACATTCTTTTGTGACTAATGCAGGGTTTCTCAACCTTTTTTCAGTTACGACACGCTTTAAAAACAAGCAAAATCTCAAGGTACCCCAGTCTATAATGTCATATATTATAAGGGGGAGACCATGCAAAAACACCCAAAAAAGTGGGTTTCATCGAAGAGCC
>NW_017306455.1:979109-1019486 GCF_000935625.1 Nanorana parkeri
CGCCCCAGTCTTCATGCTCCCATCACATCAGTCTCTTTACCACAAACATTTGAGGCACCCTTGAAGCTAGAAGACACACCGTGGTGGAGACTGTCTGGTCTAACACATGCGCATTACAAAATGTACAATTTTAACTAAATAAAAATCACATTCGCGGTTCAAAAGAAACCTGGAAGGTTTTCCATCCTGAACCTTTTTGATCTTCCCTGTCAATATGGTCAAAAATAAACGTTGATTAGACCCTGCCAACTATTAGAGTATTGTATAAATGTTCCAGCAATAACAGTTTTCATTTTTCAAAATTTGTTATTAGTTTTATACCATTAAAAAAAAAAAACATCTACATTTATATGACCGTTGGCTTTAATAAACAGTTTTCAAACATTCTAGTGGTGTTTGGTCAGCTTTAGTTTCAAAACATTTAAAAAAGCATTCACTTGTAGTGATATATATACACACATGAAATAAATAATGCAAGTCTTCTGAAACACAAGATTCCCTTTAAATGTGGTGCTAGTAGCTCCTCCTATCAGTAAGAGGATACAGGGCAATGTGTGTAGTGGAAGTACCCCCAGGGAATGAGAGCAGTGATTAGTTCCTCCAGGTCTCCTGTGCTGTGTTTACATTTATTGTTGGTGAGAGAGTTGCATTCTCTTTGCCCATTATAACTAGTTCCACAGAGAGTAGCAAGCAGACTCTGGGCGTGTAGGGACAGTCTGCTGAGATCTGAATGATACACACGCTGCCTCCTGAATGAACTGGATTAGACAGGGAAGGAGAGTGGAGAGAGCCATAGGATGAGTTACACTTCTACCCTCCAGATCCAGATAAAGAACCATCGACGGGGAGAGTCCAGAGGCTCAGAGAATGGCTGCGGAGGACTACACCACAGGGGTATGTACTGAAGATGGCCATAGTCGTATCAGTTTGATTGCTCTAGGTGCAAGTGCATACAAGTGAATCATCATAGAACTATGTGACACTCGGTTTTGATTGAAAATACAATCTATTATTAAAAGCAATCACTTGAATTGACTGTGTTGGGTTATACATACCACATGGGTATGTACTAAATATAGTCCTACACCTATCACTTTGTAATTGATCTAGGTACGAGTGATTGCAAATGTCTATTTTTAAAATATCAAATGATGTGACTTCTATGGTTGTAAATGAAAATACGATCTATCCGAAATATTGTCATATTAATGATCTGCATTGTGAACATAACCGCTCACAATACAGATTAATATGACAATATTTCGGATAGACGCATGCAAACATCTGATAAAATTCCATTTGCAAACGTTAAATTGTTCGCATACAAATTGACCGAATGGAGGGTCTGTGATTTACGATTTTCTTCTTCAGTTTGTTGCATTGAATGATTGTATCGGTGTGTGCCCACCTTGCCACAAGGGGATATCAGTGCCGTGTGGTAACCGTCTGTTCTACCGACATTCAGCTTTATATCTGATGCCACTGATCTTAAGCTGGCCATGCATTGTACAAACTATAAAAAAGTGTCCGAAATTTGCAGAGTGGGTGGCTCTGTCCGCTGCCTTTCTGCCCAGCATCCTTCAAACAGAAAATCAAAAGTGCCGGATGGGAAATGTTCAGTGAAATAGTGATGTCAGCCAAGCATCTGCCTGTAACTGTTTGGGTATCCTGACAGCAGCTCCTCTGCCACTGTCAGAATAAAAAGGGAACAGCAAGGCATGCATGCATACATACATACATACATACATACATACATACACTCTGTTTAGCGTGGGTGGGTGATCTGATCTATGTTTGTTTATTTTCATTCAGCCCGAAGTCTGAACGGAAAATATAACTGTGTACGGCCGGCTTTAGTGTAAACTTCATCAGAGACACATGACGGCTGGAGTGTTCTCTCTCTAAGCTATATGCTCACAATATTGTGGTCTTGGATCCTAAACATTACATGAAATCATTGTACAGACACCTTTTTTAGTAAATAATTTACAGGATAACCTGAACTAAATCAACTAGGAGATGATTTGAATATGAAGAATGAGAATGATTAAAGATCTGGATTGGACTGTAAAACTAGTCAGGGTTCAAAATCCCGAGCATCTGCCAGGGCAGATTTATTCACACACGGGCCCCTTCCAGGAAATCAGGAGCTACTATGTGTAAATATGTGCTTTGTAAATTCAAACAAAGAGCAGCGGCACACTGACCCGCTAGTTCACCTTTCATCAGTATCTGAACAGTTGACATTATTAGGATTATTACAGGTATTTGTATAGCGCCCAAAATTTACTCATTTCTTTGCCCTCAGTCCCTGCCCTCGAGGAGCTTACAATCTAAGGCCCCTATCTTGCATACATACAGGGTCAATTTAGACCGGCGCTAATTAACCTACCAGCATGTCTGTTGGGAGGAAACCCATGTAAACTCCTTGCTGATGGTGACCTGGCCGGGATTTGAAGCGGGGACCCCCAGTGCTGCAAGGCAGAAGTGCTAACTACTACACAAGGGGCTGCTAACGCCACAGTTTGTGCAGCGCTTTACAAAATTAAGGGAGACGGTACAGTTACATTACAAAGTCCCTGCAGGAGGGTCAGGAGGTCTAGTTGGAGAAACGAGCAATACAGAAGGTATTCAGGGGGATGAACTGATGGAAGAAGTACTGTTATTATGTGAAGGTGAGAGGCTTTCATGAAGAGGAGAGTTTTAAGGATCACCTAACGGTGGGCAGAGTAGGTGATGAGCAGACAGGTTGGGGTAGGGAGTGTCCAGAGGATGGGAGCGATTCTGTAGAAGTCCTCCAGGTCATGAGGAAATGGGTTTTTGAATTGTTGTGGTCCGTAGGTCACATGCTGTAACTGAACACTATGGGGGTGATTTACTAACCTAAACACACGCACGTATTTATCAACCAAAAAGTCTCTAAAAGCATATTTCCACTAATGCCATATATGGAAAAATCATGCACATGATGCATATATAATGCTGCTTCACAGTTTAGACAAAAATGGTTAGCTCATGCATTTACATTCCTGCATTCATCAACGCAAGCAACACAATGTAGAGCTAATTTACACAACATCACCTTGCCATTCATGCAGGGCTTTGCACAACACACCTGCACTACAAAGGTGTCTAGGAGGAAACACACTACAGAGGTGTATACTTGTTCGTGGCGTATTTATAAGGTTAGTAAATCAACCCCTATTTGTCAGTAATGCATACTACAAAGCCATGATCCTATTTACCTAACCAGGATCTCTCGGCATGGTGGAAAGTTTCTGATTGATGGATCAATAATAGTGCTTATTGGAAGGAAGGGATATTGCTTCGCTGGGCATGTGCTGTATGATTTTTTAAATCTACTCCTCTGTCATGGGGCATTGATTGCAGACTACTTGATCTGGGGGTAGTTAGGGTTTGTTAGAACCTTGTGATGACGATTAAGACTACTTCCTACTGTGAGGATCCTCTATGGACTTTCGGGGCAAGGGGTGCGATTTGTGGACAAACAAGTTTGGGTTAAAAGCAGGAAAGGGTGATGATGTAAGTTGTCAAATCTTATAAACAATCTCATTCCAGTCGTGTGTTGGGAATCCACTGCTACTCATAATATGGCTAGTAAAGCTCAATTGCACACTTTTTGTTTTGGGTCACCTAGAATGTGTTTAGCAGATTTAAAGTGAAAGTTCAAAGTCTATGAAGCATTGGGGCTACACTGGTGTTGCTTTTTCCAAGGCATAGACGAGGCAATTTGCCTTGTTTTAGGTTGGCACAGTTCACTGTTTAGTGCATACCGCACTTTGTTTTATTATTATTATTATTATTAAGCTCAGCGTGGTGCCCCCGCTGGTGACATTTCAGTAAAGATGTAACAATAAAGAAGTGAACAGTGCAATGAATGTGCCGGTCAGTGCAGACCTGCATTCATGTGTGTGTCAGTCGGCACCCCTCAATTTGACAAGGTGTGTGTTTTTTTGTTTTTTTGTTTTTTTCCATTGACTTTTGTTGAAGGAGCTGGGCTGAAAATTGTCGGCTAAACAGCGACTGCATTCAGTAAGCTGCAGTCACTGTTCGTGTAGTTTGACAGCGGTGGGTACTGGCTATCGGAGTACATTAGCCTGGCATGGGAGATTTCTAGAGCCACCTAATTTAGCATTGATGGGGGAACTAAGCATTTAGCCCAGGGGGGGAGAGGGGGAATGCATGGCCGGTCCTACAGTAAAACATTTTTATTTTTTTAGAAAGCAGCCACAGCTGGTGTAGAAAAGTCTGTCCCTGACCAGCATGCTGCAAGGAAAGACCATTGCTATTGCTTTTATAACTTGAACAGTAGGGATGCACCGATACCAGTGCCCTTACTTGGCATTTTCATGAGAACTACCAGGGTTGCAGCTGGGACCTGGCTCTGGCGCTCCACCACTGTCCTGAAATCATTAGTCGATATTGTTTAAGAAAAACTGTCACATGACAATAAACAAAAATGTATCAGTACTTGTATCTGTGAGGACTTGGGCAAGTATCCGTACCAGAAAAAAATGGTATCGGTGCATCACTTATATATATTTATAAAAACAAAATCATACAGTAAAACAGATGTACAAATCCCCGGAGCTCCGTGTGCTCCTTACAAATGACAGCTGCCTCCTAACTTTTGAATGTTTCTCTAGTCTAGTCTTGGAGCTCAAAGTATCTGTACTTGTACTGAGTACGTTACTTGGTATCGGTGCATCCCTACTGAACAAGTCCTTTTTTAAATGATTGGCAAACACAATTAGTTAATCTCCTCTTCATTGCGCTGATTATCAATTCGCTGCTTGACGTAGGTTTTACACAGTCGTATCTGTGGCCGGAATAAGATAATGTACACATGCAGCAATTTTCTCTAGCACGTGTTTTTACCTGAGGTACCTGAGTGTATTTTTACTTTTGTTGCCAGATTGCGATGACGCCTACTTTTATATTTTTGGTACATGTTCTCCATCACATAGGAGGGCTTTAAAGAAAAACTCCAGGTTGTAGAAAGATTTGTAGTGGGGCCACCCCCGTTCTGCAAGGGTTAACTGCTCAATTTTGTCTATGGATTCAAATAAAGAAGATCTAGTCATCCGGTCCTCGCTCCCATTTGGTTTCCTGCATACTGCTAGACCTATCTCTGCCGCCTCTTCTCCGGGCTCCAGCACTGGCATGTTTATTACTGTATTAGACGCGAGGAAGCCGAGGGACATACCACAGCTTGAGTGATGGAGGGAGAGAAGTGATTGGTCACTGCCACAGAACCAAGGCTCGGGTGAGTATATCTTCTGTATCGTCATCTCTAGACCAGCTTTAGGTTCATGGCTACTTGACAAATATTTTGCAGTAACTGTACTTGAATGGACACATTTTTAACATCCTGACACCAGCATGCAAGATTGTTAAGGAACGTCCCGGTGTTTTCTTAGTTGCTGTTTTTCCTTGGGTTGACCTGTGGCAGATCCAGGCTGCAGAAATTTACTGAATCCCTCACTCTTTCGTTAATAATGTCCCTTTAGGCTTAATCATTTGCTTTTCACTTGAGACCGTACTTTGATACACAATCACAGCTGGCAGTTTACCGAAACAAAATTATATACTGGGCAAAAGCCAACGGTCGTGTGGAATCATGCCAGTCCCAGACGATCCTCCGCGCATGGCTGATCATACAGGAGAATGAAAAAGCTGTCTATAGACACAAGGACTGGGAGATGTTCAGGTGAATTCTAGCTACAGAGGGTTTTGGGGCTGGCATACATGTAAATACGAGGGGCAGTCACAAAAATGAGAATGCTCAGCTGCGCAATTCCATTTTAAGGCGACCTTCGACCTCTGAGAACTTTGAAGGTCCTTTTGGAACCCTTCAGAAATTCTTGCTCTTTTAGATGTTCCTCTTCTTTTTTTTTTGTTTAAAAGTACAGGCCCAATTAGAATATGAACTGCCAAAAGTGTTTACATTAAAATAAACCAAAAACAAAAATATTAGCATTTTTGTTAGAGTAGACTCGAGTTTCTTGACCTCCCCTTTTTTTTTTTTTCTTCTTTTGTTGTTGCGGCATACTTTAAAAGTAAGCGGAGCTTCGAAGCATCCCAGTCTAAGATGTGAAAAACAAAGTGTGGTTTCCCTCAAAATCATCTCCTAGTTTAGCTAAGTGGGTGAGTATATTCCCTGAAACTTTGAACTCTTTACTATGAGCATAGATAAAAGGTATCCTAGGATTGTGCTGTTAAAGAACATATGGTCTAACCACATTAGGATTGTTCTGGCAGTAATCTGAATGTGGTAACCCTGCTGTGTTTGGGAAGAAGGAAGAAACAAAAAAAGTTGATGTACGGCGTTAACTAGGAATAAATACACAGAAGGAAAGGCAAACTGTATTGTAGGCCTCATTCACACACAACGCAATAGCAAAATTGTATATGCGCGCATGTACGTGTATTTATACGTGCGTATATGCGTGCACTATATGCAATCAAAGAATGCATCACTCGTAATGGAATTTTTAATGTGATGTACGTGCGTATGTGTGCGCAAATACGCTGCCCGGACGCATTTCTGTTCCATTCTGTTTTTGCGCATATATACGCTACGCAAATATACGGCTCCATACGCGGCTATGTGTCTAGAGCCATTTATTTGCGTGTGTTGCATATGGTACAGTACACGCATATATGCACGGCAGTGTGAATGAGGCCGTAGCAGTAAACTCTGGCCAAAATAAAAATCATTTAATTCTATGCTTTGGTAGCCATGAAGGATATAAATTGACTTTGTGCACCAAATGCCTTTGCAAAAGCATTTATTACCATGTAAAGTAGCAGTGACATTCAATGTGCTGTACATGACTGTGCGGCAAGACTGGGAGGGTCTCGGCTGGCTCCACCTGCTACAGGCTGCCTGCAGAAAACTACAGGAGGGGGCGGAGACAAGACCAGTCACCCTGCACAAGGAGTGAGAGCAGCAATGACTGGTCTTTATTACAGGATAATCCAAGTTTTACTCTGGATTACTGCACAGATGTGGATGAAATCCACAAAGCGCCCTAAGAATCCAGGAAGAATACACATGGCTATTGTATTCGGACAATATTTGCTGATCCTAAAATTCAGCTTTAAAATATTTAAAAAGATACAAGCTTTCAGAGCTCGACATTATATATATATATATATAGTCTCTCTCTTTAAAGACTTCTCTGTAATTCTACCAGAAGCTTTTATCTTTTTATTTTCTAGTTGACCACTTAAGGTATCCATTTTACATTGCGTTTTGCCTTGTATACCTGGGTTTAGTGCACAGTAAGTGAATTGTGACCTCTCTTGCTCTGTAATGTCCCACATGCCTGAGAAATCAGACTACAATCTCATAAAAGCAGACTCTCCGCTCACTGACTGCCCTATAATTACGGACCTTCCTGCTGCAGACTGACATTCCTCAGCACTGATCAGAGAAAACCCTGTTGCGTAAGAGGGTCAATATTGTGTGCTGGCAATCTGGCTGTATATGCAGTCGTCATTTTTGTTATTGATGTGCTTTTTCCGTTCTAAATGTTTTTATTATTTTCAGTCCAAAAACGACATACGATAACACATAACATCACAGTATGCGGTGCGCAGACCGTATTATTGACAGTATGACAAGCAGTTGTATTAGCTAGATACAAATCGCATTTCCTATAAAAGGCTGTTACCGGTTCTGGAACTATTTTCCTGACTTGGTGATGACTGTGGTATACAGCAATCCAGGGGAAAAAGCATAACACCTATATATCAATTTGCAACAACATGTGCATTTACAATATAACGTGTAGGAGCAGGGTGATTAGTAAGTTATGCTACCCTAAGGAATGTACGGTAGAAGGTACCCAGGGTGTGCCTCAAGTACTTTTAGGAGCACCATTGCTATGGTATATCAAAAAGTGTAGGTAATCAGACTGCTTCAGGATTAGTTTGTAGCCGGCCTATGAAAGTATCAGACCGCGGCACCACTGAACATAGACAGGACAACATAGGGTGGGGAGCTGGTCCTTAATAAACTGGCCAAAATTCACTCAAGGGGTGTCCCTGTTGCCAGCCCTCCGTACAGCATCCTTCAATCAGAAGATTAGAGTAGCTGGTCAGAACATTTTCTGAAGGCAGCCAGTCAGCTGATGGCAGTGATCAGCGGCCATCACTGTTAAGTTATTCTGACAGCGGCACTCCCAACCCCATAGAACAGCCCAGCAGGAGACGCACACTGTTTAGCATGGATGGAGGATATATGTATTACAATTTCCTACCAACGTTGATATAAAAGATCTAATCGGAACATGTGATAATGTTATCAGATGCTTGACCACTGTGGTCAAAATTGATAGTTAACGTGGGTCAATGATTCGAGAATCGAAACAAGGGTTCTGGAAACTCCACCCCCACCCCCCCCATACAAAGGGGTCTGCTGTGCATATGTTAATGGAAATACTGGGCAGTGGGTGGTCAGATTTTCAATTATCTGTCCAACGTATGCCTGGCCAGCATTCCACTGGTCAGATGCCTAGATGTTTTACAGTCCTGTCTGTACTGTGCTGCTAGATCGCACTATTCGTTGTAAACTAGATTTTAACACTGGGGGGAGACTTTATCAAAACTGAAGCAGACACAATCCTGGAGCAGTTGCCCATGGCAACCAATCAACATCTCTCTGCAGTTTGCTCAGGTAAGATTTGAAAAAGACAGAGAAGCTGATTGGTTGCTGTGCAAATTTGCTCCAGATTTGTCTGCTCCAGTTTTGATCAATTCCCCCCCGGTGTGTCTAACAAAGAGATCTAGAAGGATTGTATGTTGGAGTGGTAGCTCAGTCTGTCCCTTTTTTACTTTCAAAACTGCCCGGAGTAGCCTGGAATCTGCATAAAGGCCTTCTCCAAGAAACCACTAAAAGTTCAGACATGTACCTTTTTAAAAATGTATCTTTTAGATCTGCTGTGTGACATAGGAACACATAACTAACATAAAATGGCAGTTTCTAAAATTTGACTGCAAAAGTGGAAATACAGTGGTATGTTAGTTTGCATGCAATATATTTATTGTTTGACTGGATTATACCACTGTGTTTAGGGGTGTATTTTTAGTAGTCACAGCAGAGTACTCCAAGCTACATAAATCAGAATTGGTTTCAGGAAATGTTTCCGATCAGAAACGCTGATAAAATTGTAGCTATTTTTTACAATTCATGAACCAGTTTTTAAGAGGAAATTTGCTTACGTCAAATGCCTTGTGGAGGGGGTTCCTTTTTTGAAGTCCTACATCCCTTTTAATGGACTGTACAAAGTGCAGGATGGAAGTAGTTGTTGTTGTCGTCATTTCACACATAGGCCGAGCACATGTTCAAAAGAGGATCTTACTGATGTACTTGCTGGAACATCAACAACTAAAAGTGTAATATGCTTCTGTAATCTTTTATAATGGACATCCTTGTGGAGTTCCGCAGCCCTAGGAAGTGCAGTCCAGTAGGGTTTAGTGCACACCCTTACCTAAAAGTTGTCGCATGCCAGTTGAATGCCATCAGTACTCAGTAGGATGACAGGAATGTTCTACAAGAATGAACACATTTACCCCAGGTCATTTGTGTAACTAGCTCTTTTCAAACGCCCACTCTATTCCTATTACTTTGAAAAGAGCAAAATATGTGAGGGTTAACCCCTGCTGCTGTTTAATGAGCACGAGAAGTTTATCCAGCCCAGAGAGCGGTCATTCATTTCCTTTTCTTTGCCAGAGTACAATGAGTTGCGGAGGCACCCAAGGGTTTCAATGAACCATTTACCTTGAGCGATATGCATATGTTCTTGTGGACCTATTCCTATCACCTTGCACATGTATGTGTCTAAATTGCTTCACTCTGCAGACAATGTGGAGAGTTTTTTTTTTTTTGCAGGTTTTGGCAGTGCAGATTTGGGTACATAGGAGGTGGCAGAAATGGTGGGGTTGGGGTCCTAGGTTTAGGCACAATAGGCCTGGGGCAGTGAGCATAGGATTGAACCCAAGGTCTGACTTGTATCATGCATTGGGGCGCAGGTGTATTAAGCTATGCAATTGATGTAAGAGCTGCCAATGTTGTAGAATATAGGACCTCTCCACTGTAGTTCTAGGCCTAACCACCAGCAGCATGACATCTTGCCACATTGCTAGTGCAAGTCCTGTTCAGTGGCTCTTTCAGTTGATCTAATCTCCTAATCTAGCTAGACAAGTACCCACTTAATAGAGCCATATAAGCGCTCACTCATAGAACACTTCCGGATTAATTTTGTCTCATGGCACTTAAAAATCCACCCAGAAAAAATGAGATGCATTTGTACAGGCCACAGCAGGTGGTGGAGCTCAGAACTTTGGAGAACAGAGCTCCATGCTGGAGTTTCTGAAATGCTGGTTCTTGTGATTAGATGGTCATACAGCTTTTGTGGTACTTATTGTGTAAGCCAGGCTGAGGCTTCAGCAACTAGTTAGTGTTTTCCTGCCTAGTTGCTTACTCTTTCGGTTCATGTGCTGATCAGGTCTAAGGAAATCCAAGTTGTTAGACTACCCTCCACCCTTGTGGCTCTTTGCCATTTGAACTATGTTGTAGAGAAAGCCTTCTCACCACTGCCCTGACGAATCTGCCAGGATCAAGACTGACTATGATGACCAGGACTGTACTTGAGCTTCCGTTATATCTAGTAGATTGAGTGACTGTCATTGACCTGGGTAATATGAGGATCCACTGAGTGACTCATATGTTGGCACCCATGCAAAATTTACATATGCCAATGTTTTTATTTCATGAGTACCAGTTCGTCTACGCTAAGCTCCAGTTCTCTAATCTATTTGAGAATCCGAATGCTATTTAAATGTTATATAGTACATTGTACAAATCCTGTTTTAGTGTTGCTGTTTTATAAGTGGCCACCGGGAACTAAAAGAAAGTTTGCTTTTCTAGGGAGGACGAAGATGGTTTTACCTGAAGACATACACCATGAAATGCACTGCTCCTCCAGCTTGCGAGTCGATGAGAAACCTGGGAAAGGTAATGCTGGCTCTCCTGAGATTAGTATGGAAGTGGCTGCGCTTGCACAGGGAAGTGACACAAGTTGATCGCACACTGCTTAAATTTTGGCTAGAGTTGGCAGGCTGAATGGAAAAAAATCTTCTAGTGTATGGCCAGCCTTATTGTACACGTATACGGTATGAGTGGGGAAAATTTAAATTGCAGGGCACTGACCGCTTTTGGGTGGGTGACCTGTGATTTGTAGTTTACAATCACAACCACAGCGCCTTGTTTGAAGTGTCACTGTCAGTTGTCAAACACAACCTTAAGTGGCAGCTCCCTTCAGTAGAAGAGGTATAATACTGTAGCGCATCAACTGTAACAAGATTTATTGCGTGAAAGAGCGGTGATCAACTCACAAAGGCTTGGGGAAATAAGGCAAGACCGAGCACTCTGCTCCACTCTAGCTTCTGGCTATCAGTCGCTCCCGCCATGGCCAGTGGCTGGGGAAGATGTCATACTCGCAGGTCAGTGCAACAGGGAAGAGAAAAGGCCGGTATCAAGGTTCCCGGCTCCACCCACTTCCAAGTATGAAATGGTCACATTAGGTGTTTTGGGAATCGCCCTTTTCCTTATCAGCCTTCTCTTTCAGGGAACTGCCTTTTTAGATTATTTTAGGTGACTGACAGGGTCATTTAAAAATGTTATTTGATTCTATCAGGTGATCAAGTTATACGGGAGTACAGCTGTATAGATACACCATGGTGCAAATTGGTTATCCCATACTTGCAAATTCGGGTCCTGGTTTGCATGCATTGTGTATGCTCATCATGTATACTCCATCAGGTGTCAGGGAGCTCACCATGTGAGCTCCATCGGGGTCAGGGAACTCTCCATCTAAGCTCCTTCAGGGAACTCATGTGAGCTCAGTCAGGGGTCAGGGACCTCACTCTGTGCGCTTCATCATGGGTCAGGGACTGATGTGAATAGTTCTGTGTTGTGTACTATGTTGTCATAAATATAAGCACTAAATCTATATTGGTACCATACACACATACACAAATAGGTTGGGCTTGATGGACATATGTCTTTATTCAACCTCAAATACTATGTAACTACTATGTAACTATAAACCTTACTGGAACATTCTTTTCTTAGTATTGTGTTTTTTTTTATTTTGTAGTGGTTGACATAAAGGTGACCGCAGCAGAGACAACACCTAACCTCCGAGTGGTCAAGACATCGGATAGATACCTCACAGTAGTGTTTGAGTTGAGCCCGCACCGTGAAGGAGGACTCTGTGTACACCGAGTGGAGTCCCCTGTGCCTATCCTCACTAATGCTTCAAATGGTGAGCTGAGATATGTGTAAAAGATATTTATATGTGAAATCTGAGTTTATTTATCAGAAAAGATTGAAATGATTTTTAAAAAAAAGTTTATTTAGACAAGTGAGGCCAGAGCGCCATCAGATGGTGTGGCTGCAATAGTTTCTATTTTCAGGCTTTTCCTTGGCAATACTTGGTAATGTTAATAAAACATTTCCTGCCCATGGGTGGCTATGCTTGGGGAACCACTGTATCTTTGGAGGGAGCCATAGTTGTCACTAGGCTGGATTAAGAACATATCTGTCTTTGTTTATCTTCATTACATGGAGGATGGGGAGATTAGTAGTGTACAGAAGGCTCTTATTTTAGTCCTCTTGTATATGGGCACTTTAAATGGAAACTAAGCACAGTGTATTGTATAGCTACCACTCAGTACAGGCAATGGTACAGGTGAGTGGGCAGGTAGGGTGAATGTTCCTGGATAAGCAGTGTTTTTTGCATTACAATCTTGTTTTATGTTTTTGTTTTATTGTTAAACGGAGTGAGAGTCAGTTCCTCTTGAGTCTGTCTTTGTGTTATAGATTGACTGACTGACCTCACCTCATGCTCATGTTACAGATTCTTTACTCCATTATGTTTTATAAGGCAGGTGTTCTTCCTGTGTTACGAGTGCAGAGGAGGCATTTTTGCCCAGAGGTCATGGAATTCTTCAGACTTTGACTGAGAGCAAAATAATTTCAACAGTGGAGACTGTGTTTTGGTGATTTCAGATTAGCACAGCTAGGAATTAATGTTTCAGTAGTTCTGGACTTGACCTGTGAACTTTCTTTTTAGCCACCAAGAGACCGGCCAGGGAGGGGCCGCTTCCTGCACTGCTGGAGTTTTGTCCATCTGAAGGTAACCTCCAGATCCCAGAGGCCGAAGTATTTAACACCTCATCTGCTGCAGGTAAGAACTTATTTGATTTGTACTTAAACACTGTTTTTATACCCCTGTACTGTGTTGCAGGGTAATGAATCGTACATGAAGGTGTAGCGTTAAGTCCTCGGCTATTACTTGAAGGTCAGGATGAACATGTACAGTATGGGAGTTTATGAAGAGTAGAGAAGTGCCGTGGCAGTTCTGGATCACCTTAACAAGGAATACAGCCATATGGCCACTCGAACGTTGAACTGACATATGTAAAGTGTATGTTGTGCACTAACCTTCTGCAATAAGGGGTCCCTTGTGCTGCACAGGTTTCAATTTCACACAAAGCTAATTGGCACAATTTAAAGCTGAACTCTTGGTAAAAACGGCTAAATACACCATTAAAATATATGTGAGGTCTTGCTTGTATCTCTGTTCTGAGAATTAGAGCCCCACTGGACAGCAAAGTCAAGTCCATTAGGCAATACAGCCCGGACCCCATACCCAATGCCCTCCCCCTCTTATTCTGACCGAGCAAGTGGAATAAGCTCCTGCTGCTTATTCACAGGCCCATTATAGGCTGTTTCTTGCCAGTCCACGTGCACTGCAGCATACTACCAGATTGCATGCTTCTCCTTATGCCCAGCTTGATCTTTGCTGTAAAAGAGGATGATACCAAGTCAAATTCAGGTGCGTACACAAGGTGCATTTAAAAGGGAGAGAATTTTTTTTTTTTTTTTTTTTTAAAAAGTTGCATTTTTTTCCTTTGGTCACTATAATCATATGCAGTGGATAATTTGTATAATTTTGTGCATTTGTTCCACTTTCTATGTTATGGATGGTATTGGCTTACTGGAAAGAAATCACAAAAAGATGGCGCCTTTCCTGGTGCAGGTCAATTTTATTCAAATAGAGATATCAATAATAAAAGGTACTCACAAATGTGAACGGGATAAAAGCCATGGAATGGTAGGTAAATATCAGGCAAGTGGACATCAGCAGAGTAGTTCCTATGTGCTAGCAAGAAGATCTGCGTTGACGCATTTCCGGGGCACGCCCCCTTCATAAGATGTTCTTCATCAAGTGATGTCCACTTGCCTGATATTTACCTACCATTCCATGGCTTTTATCCTGTCCACGTTTTGTAAAATTTACCTGCACCAGGAAAGGCGCCCTCTTTTTGTGCTTTCTTTCCAGACTCCACAGTCCCCCTGGCTGTAGTAGGGCAGCATCCTGCCCATCATTACATCTCTCTGAGGAGTAATTGTCCTCGGCGCTTTTTTGCTTCCATTTGTTCTGGTATTGGCTTACTTCTCACGTCTACGAGTTAAGTGACCTACTGTGAAATTTTATTGGTGCTGACTTGAATTGTACAGGAAGTGACCGTTTCCTATTTAACTTACCAGGCAGGGAGATAAAGTTGTCATATTGGGAGAAGCAGGAAAGAGAGGGGAAGAGAGCGCCATCCACTGTACTAGAATCACCCCACAAGAAGAGCACTATCTGTCAGTCACCACCTGCATCCTTCCACTCCAACGGCTCTATACAAGGTGAGTGCTCAGTGCATGATTGGGTCATGGAATTCAGCGGGACTTGTATTATGCAAAATACCAAATTAAAATTTGTCTGCAGGCATTACTGTTGCCTGTAATTTAGTGCTAAATTTGCATAATTGCTTGCTCAAGGCTGCATAACGTTGACTGTAATTGCAAATAGTGCCCCTCCGACTTTTGGCCTAAATACATCCTTGAGACGTGATTATGGGAACTGAATCTAGTGGGGCAAAGACCCCAAGCTTGTGAGTTATAGACTTCACTGACAAACACTTCTTGGATGATCAAAGTGTATGTTTGTCTTCAGTTCTTAAACTTGAATTCAATGTCCTGTTCATATTGTAATCTGAGCTCTACCTGTCCTAAGCATTTTGCCTGTAATATTGCTCAGTTTGACCTTTTTTGTATAAATAACAAAAATAAATGTAATAAAACACTGCAAGTACAGAAAAATACCTGTTGAGCTGGCAGAAATCAAGTAAGCCTCCAACCTCCTGCTTGAGCTCACAGTACAGTGCCTCTTCTGCACTGATATTCCAAGCTGTTACCACCCCTGCCCGAGTGCTCCCCTGCTGGACTATAGAACACTACTACTCCCCATCTCCATAACCTAAGGGCACATTGGGCAACACACAAGACGGCACCTGTCGGCAATGCTCAGCCAAGCTTTCATGTTTATGTGATGGCCAAAAGACACAGGTGCCTGGGGGCTGTCAGATTGTGCCTGCACATTGGAACGCCCCTTTTTGTCTATATTCAGCCGTTGCTTTTGATACTAGTGGAAGGCAAAACATTTTATGAAGTTGTGCAAAATAACTTGAGCCCTAAAGGGAGATCACATGGCACATACGTACAAAGGGGAGATAATATAAATCAGAAAACAATTAGTTTCATAGAACAATTTAGACAATTTAGTCAACACTAGTCAGTGGTGTATTTGATATGGAGATGATATTCCCACAATCCAGGCCTGTAATCTGTTGTGTCAATAAACATCCATCCTCCCCGGGGCTGTGAGTACCCATGTGGGTTCATGTGAGTGATCTGTTTTCATTTCATTACAGAATATTTATTTTCATAGGAACTATTTTCCAAACTATCCCCACCCCATGCTAAGAACAATAAACACTTCTTGTAATATAGCAAGGTTATGATTAGATCATGTGGTTTATTACTTGTAAAACCATTATTATCCAGGTAGGTATAAACCAAACACTGAACAATCTACAGGTAATCTTGGGCTAAAGTTCTACATTGTTGGGGTTAGTTGACTTTCTGTTAAAGAGGACCTTTAGTTAACTTCACAATTCTGCATTTCTTTTGCCATTTGTGTGCCATGTGAGAGAATTCCCTTCCCCTGCCTTTTTAAATGCAGCAGGGAGTGAGAAAAAAAATCTATCCACATGGAGGGTAATTTGCTCACTGGGACAAGTGCCATGTTGGAAGATTCACCCTCCTATGTGTTGTCACCAGGAGTTCTTTTGGATTTCCCTCCATTTCAGTCCCATTAACAATGGTCAGCAGGACAAATGGATAGGAAGAATCTTCTCAGCGGGGGCACTGGCAGGGTTTAAAGGCCAGCAGGGGTTCTGATTCTTCCCTATGCTGTTCAAAACTTTAACTAGAGCATTTTTGCTTTTATAAACCCACTTTTAAGTTGTGGACTCTAAAAACCAAAGTATTGAGCTATTGAGAACAAAACTGGCCTCTGCATGCTTGTTTAGATTAGTGACACCAAATGTATTGAAGCCACTAGATCTGCATGACGGCTAGGCTTCTACCATTGGTCAGCAGTGGCAGCCTTTATATTTGTCTTGGCAAAGTTCTTTTTAAACACCCAGCTGTGGGCATTTTTTTTTTATTGGTCCCCCAACAGAAGTTTAAAATAAAACCGTCCTCTCTGGCCCTGTCCACCCTAGCAATTTATTTCAGAAATCTTTCAGGTAGAATGACTCCCAGTGTCATTCAACTTAGAAGGCTGAGAACATACTGTGAGGCCTGAAACCACCATACACTGCACTAACTGTGTGATGTGGAGATGAGCGCTGACATAATAATTTCCTCGCACCTCGTTGCATCATTAAGGACCACGCATTTCTTGGAGACGATCTGAAGAATAAGAGTCTTCGAGTCATGTGAAAGCAGTATGGTCGTCAGCACACCGGGGTCCTCCATTATCGAGTTGTCCTTTTATTGACATTCAAATGAACCTGGTGTGTACGGGAAATGCCAATGTTTCGTACCCAATATGGTCCCTTCAGGCAAATCTGTGTGACTCCTTGGACACATTGATTTGCCTGATGAAGGGGCCATATTGGGTTCCAAAACGTTGCTATTTGAATGTCCATAAAATGCGGATCAATAATGTGGACCTGGTGTTCTGGTCACTTTATTGCTTCCCCTGTTTTGTGGAGCCATCCGCTGGCCACTTCAGCATCCATCGTTCTTATACAAAATAGTCTCAACAGGTCACCGGTACACACTGGTTATGTGTGCCCCTGACCTGTTGAGACTATTCTGAGTTTTTTTGCACGGTGCCATCCATGTGATCACCATGAGCACCACCATCATTGAAAGGTTGTGCACTGTAAGACATGTGGGTGGTTCTTGGAAACAATCGTTCTTATACAAGGCAAGATGTCGGTTTGGGGTGCAATGGGACATTTCTGCAAATTATCTGGCCTGGGGAAGGAGCATGGAGTTAGGCTTTGGCTCTTGTCCCCACTGTGCACTGTTATCTTGAATAAGTCCTATCCACTTTAATTTGTCTGCCGTGTGCACTTTGTCCTCCCATTCTGATCTCATAGTTCATAGACCGGGATACAATAAATGTCAGTGCTTCTTGGAAGGAGCATACACAGGATAAATGTGTGCTGTTCTCACTGTGCTCTTCTGATTATTAGTCTTTATGGCTACCACTTCCTGAGGCCTAAGTTGCATACTTTTCTAGCTTGACTGTATAGATCTCTGACTCTGTGCTCTATGCACTCTGTGCTCTGGTGATAATAGTGTGGTCAGCAGTGTGCCCTTTGTAGGGACTTTTCCAAAAAAGATTAGAAACCCAAATGTTGGTGTTTTTTCAGAACTGTATTTTGAGTTTAAGTTGATTGATCTTTTCCTACTAACGACCGACATCCTGTCCCAGTAAATATACTCTAATCAAAGGAAAGACCGGAACTTTCTTACTGGTCACTAAGGCTGATAGGCTTATCTGAACAATATGTTGCATGTTAAAAAATAATTTTATACAATGTTTTCATAATGTGCATTGATGCTAACCATATCCTTGTAAATTGATCGTAATGACCTGGCTCTGTACTTTAAACCCTGCCTTCAGTCTAACACAGCCATATTGAACAGCAAGTAGGTGCAATGTATGACAGTAACCTGAAGTAAAATGAACTAAAGGGGCATAGGTTTCATTGCGGACATGCGCTGGTACAAAGTTCAACATCAAGAAAAATGGAAATGCTAATTTAGTATTTTAAGCTCAAGAATGGTAAAACTAGGAAGCTAATTGAGAACCACTGATAACAGTCAAACTTGTTGTTTTTCAGATGTGGTTTCACCAAAGAGAAAACCTCACAGATCTGGTAAGTTGCAATTTTATTTTGCAATGTTGAATACATCATATACAGTGTAGTACACGTGAACTTTTTTTTTTTGCTTGTCTTTACCGAGGGACACCGTAGGCCACTGAGTAAAAAGGTGACATTAGAGCCTCTCCACATTAACCTCTTAGTTTCGCTTGGTGTCCTATGAAAGTAGAATGATTTCTCTCACAGCTCTGCTGATACAATAATCTGCCTCCCATCTTAAGGAGATTGCCCTTCACTTTCTGGATGTAGTGAGAGCAGTCAGAATCTAACTGAACTACACTGCTGCTTTTCACAGGACTGATTCTCTAATGACCATTGCACTGTCACTTCGCCTAGCAATCATTCGGTGTGACTGAAGTTCATATATCTTTGAAATTCAGCAATATGCCTTCTGTAATGGTTTTGGCCATGGCCTCCTTTGACCAAAAGATATTGCAAGCAGCTGAATACCCAGCCAAATATACTGCCACTGAAAATTTCCATTTAGTTGTGAAATTATTATTTTCCTCTTTGGCACTTTTTTTTTTAAGCCTCTCAGTGGTCAGCTTGGGCTCCAGTGAACTACTGGAGCTGAACTTAAAGTGACACTAAACTCAGGAGTTAAATCTTTAAAAATGCATTCAAGTAACCTATTAACAATACTGGACCTTATTTTGGCATCACTCAGCTGTAGATCCTCTAATCATCTCTAAATCGGTTCTGACACTGTCCTTCCTTCTGGTGGATGGTTACTGTTGTTCCCTATGGTCCCTGTGTGTGTTGTAAAGCTCCAAGCTCACTCCTGTGATGAACTACAATCTCAATACAAACTAGTAAACTAAACATGTAGGGCTGCAACAACTAATCGACATAATCAATTATAATCAATGCTTAAAAAAGTTGTCTATTTTTTCAATCATCGATTAATCGGCATCCGATTGGTTGGCCCTGTTCACGGCTCCACACACGCTGCACGCCACACTTCCTCCCCACCTCACGTTCACCGCTGCCAGACTAGCCCGCATCCACACGCCGCACCTTCTCACGCTCACCGCCCGCCCAAATCCACGATCAGCACATGGACGCGGGGAGAAGAAGTAAGGAGGAGCAGGTGTGGGGGGATGACAGTCGCCGATAGACAGGTCCGATCTCAGAAACAAGTTGCTGGAAGACTACTCGGGTAATCCTGCACTTTCCCACACATGGTACTCTATAATGTATTGCTGGGATTTGTATTCCTCTATAGCTGATGGTACATTGTGCTGTATATTATACATAGGAATACAAATCCCAGCAATACATTATACACTGTATGTATAATGTATTGCTGGGATTTGCTGTATCCCCTATATAGCTGGTGGTATTCTGCATTGCGCTGTATAGAGGACTACAAATCAAGGAATAATACATTATACAGCGCAATGCAGAATACCGCCAGCTATAGAGGACTACAAAACCCAGCAATAGTACAGCGCAATGCAGAATACCGCCAGCTATAATGTACTCTTATAAAACAAGAAAAACCTGCGCTTCTGGACCCAAACAAAAAACCGGAATAACCAGAAGCTGCTATAACTTAGGCAGTGAGCCTCAAAGGGATAGTGAATTAATAGTGTAGCGCTAAAGGCTTTGGAGTGTATAAGACCAAATAAATGTGTAAGGTGAAATATATCTCTTATAAATATGTGTCAGTAAATAAATATACTCCAACACATAAAAGTAATTTAACAACTTAGTGAGTGAAAAAAGCTAAGTTGTTAAATTACTCTTATGTGTTGGGATTATATTTACTGAAACATATTTATAAGAGATATATTTCACCTTACACATTTATTTGGTCTTATACACTCCAAAGCCTTTAGCGCTACACTATTCACTATAATGTACTATTGCTGGGTTTTGTAGTCCCCTATAGCTGACACTGGAGCCATTTTTAAAAATGTATTTTATTTTTTAACCGATTTAATCGAACGTAATCGGCTAACCGATTTTGAAAATCGTTAGCTGCAGCTCTATAAACATGAGATTGTAGTCCATCACTGGAGCAGTGGCTACTTTACAACACGCAGGGACCACGGGAACAAAGGAAAGTACAGTGTCCGCACCAATTCAGGAATTATTTGGGGATCCACAGCAAAAATGTATCTTATTTTGTGTAACAGACCCCATTTACACTGAGCTACATAAAAAAAAAAAGCGCTGATTTTGAGCTGAGCGACATTGAGCTAGAGTACACATTTTGTCGCACTACGTAGCGCTTCTTTTGGGAGTCTATCAAAGCCTGTTGGGGCCAAATCGCACAATATCTGCTGGAAAAATGAGGTCATGTTCGAGCGGCGAGTTTGAGCTACAGGTGACATTGAGATGTGGACAGCTCCATTTGAAATGCATTGGACGTGCTACATTGAGCAATTTTTATATATATCGGGATAATACCTGTTGTTGCTTATCCAGGAACCCGGTGTGCTTCTTCTGTCTTGGTCTGACAACACTGCCTCGGCTGCACAGACAACCTTGATAAAGCAAACAGTGTTTTTGTGCCCATAATGTTACAAAGCTAAAGGCAATGTCATTTATACTGGAATGTTTTGTATCCATGTAAGGTCCACTCAAATTGAAAACTGCAGTCTGATAACTGAATAATTCCTGTCTTATCACTATCCTGTATGCTCCTGCTATATCCTGCCAGAATAGGGTTTTCATTGGGCCTCAAGCTTATTTGAAGCAAGAAAAGATCAGTAGATGTTGTGGGGCTTTCCTAGTTCTTGCTGATCTTGTTTTCTCTTGGCACTCAGCCCAACCTGATAGTGGCAGGTGCAGTGTTGTCAGTGAAGAGTTGTGGTTTGTAGGGACCCTGTCTAATGCTGTGTGTGTGTGTGTGTGTGTGTGTGTGTGTATATTTTGAAATATCTTTCTCCCTTTTAAGGGGACAGTCTGAAGATCCTGAATGGAGTATCTCATGTGAAAGTGATAAAAGGGGGTCGGGCAGAGTTACGTTGTGTGATCCAGGGGACTCCCCCTCTGGCTGCTTCCTGGGTGCGCAACAAGAAACCGGTATGTAAAGCTGTGATGGTACCTATAGGTATAAGATGATGGTCTGGAGCACAAAATCCTTCCAGCTGCTTACCAACTTTGGGAACAAGTGATCTAGATGGCTGGAAAACCTAGACCAATGACTTTTGCTATCCCACCTGCAAGCGGGTGCAGACCAGATCTGCTGAGCTTCTTTCTGCAGGGATTGAATATTTCATTGGAGAACTGAGGTGAGTGCTTTCCACTCACCTCATAGTTCTAGCCGACCTGTGACAATGAGACTGTCACAGGTCAGCTCAGTAGATCGGGAGGTGAGCGAACATATACCGGCGTTCGCTCACCTCTCGAGTTGACTTGCCAGAAGTAGGTGTGTGTGTCATGTAAACCCCTGAAATGGGGGGGTTTTTATACAGAAAAGGAGTTCTATGCCTCCTGACAATGCTGGATAATTTTAGGGAATGGTTTAAGTATGTCTCATTGCCATGGCAGCATAAGGAATTTAAGCTTTATGAAATTTGGGACAAAGTTTGCTGCGTTGGTGACCCTATTCCCTCTACAGAAGTATAATAATTAGATTACAAGGAAGGAACATGTTGAAAATTCCTTGGATGAACGGTGCTTGTAACCATTCAGCTGCAAGCACAGTTTGGGTATTCTGGCAGCGGTCGGTACAAAGCTCACAGTGGAAGATTTTGGTTTTTTATTTTTTTGTTCAGCCCACAAATTGAACAAATATACAGATGAAACTCGAATAATTATAATATCGTGCAAAGTTCATTTATTTCACTAATGCAACTTAAAAGGTGAAACTAATATATGAGATAGACTCTTTACATGCAAAGCAAGATAATTCAAGCCGTGATTTGTCATAATTGTGATGATTATGGCTTACAGCTCATGAAAACCCCAAGAACCCCAAATCCACAACCTCAAAAAAGTAGATTATTACATGCAATCAATAAAACAAGGATTGTACATAGAACAATATCGGACCTCTGAAAAGTGCAAGCATGCATATGTACTCAGTACTTGGTTTGGGCCCCTTTTGCAGCACTTACTGCAATTACTTTTGCATGATATTCTAATTATTCGAGTTTCACCTGTATATCCCAAGTGTGTAACCGTACTATACTCTCCCCAGCCTAACCTCCTAGCTATGTCATGGTAATGTGTAAGCAGTATAGAGATTCATGGGGCAGAGTGGCTCTCAATTGCAACACTCACTAAAGAGACTTCTACCGTTCTCACGTACAAGCCAAGTTAATGTTTCTGCCTTCCCTACCCTCCTTTTACAATATGTACAGTAAATGTAAATGACAGTACTGATTTCAGACACTGCTGTACATAATGTACTGTATTATGTGCTATAAAATGTTTTCAGACTTGCCCAAGTGTGAAGGTTGCTGTGAGGGAAATCTTCCTCCTTTCTGCAGACACATCTAGGGGTGTTTGAAGCTTGCCTAATCTAACATCTGGTTATATTAGGCAAACATTAAGCACTCTCAGGTATTTTTTTTCAGAATCTCACTGCATATTTGTTACTCTGCAGGTTGTTGATGGTTCTCGACTATCCATACATACGACGGACCAAGAGAGCTGCTTACTGATTCGAGAAGCGTGTGAGAAGGACCAAGGAAATTACACTCTTTGCGTGCAAGATCAAACTGGCAGTACACAGCATCACACCACATTGACTGTTGTCGGTAAGTCTGCTGCCCACTTGTATGCTGGCTGTAAATCTGTTTTTATAATATGGCCCATAAGTGTGGGCAAAGCTGGGCATGGGGCCTGGTCAACTTGGACCCCCTGCACTTAATTCCAGCACAGTAAATCTCTCTGCTTAGAACTTTAGACCGCACAACTGATGACTTTTTAGAAATCTTTACTTTTATGTAGCCTCCAGCTTTTTTGTAAGTTTATGTGCCCGCTGACTTACCTCCTTTTTTTAAATTATTTTGTTTTTTTGAGTGATTTTTTCCAGCCATACACCTTTTTAGATTCTCCCTGTTAAGCCCACGAGCTGAACAGGATTCCCTCTTTTTCCCCCGTCACACTGAACAGGTGGAGGAATCTCCCATGTTAACTATTGTATTTAGACAGATGACATTGGCAACTGCCGGATAGGACCTGTTGAACTGAGAATTTTCTACCCAATTTTTCAGTCGGCTTTTGTCAAGCCAGGTGGTGCCAACAGGGCCACTTGCACCTTAAATTTTGCTCAATTCAGCGTGAATCGGGTGACTTTTGATCCCTGTAAGGTATGCATTAAACTGAGAAGCCCTCTGAGGTCGGACAGTTGCTTTTCTATCATCTGACATGCTGCAGAATCAGATCCAGCCATGTAGCTGTTTAACATTCATCTTAACTCTAGGGTTATTCAAAACTGATTCACACTGAGTAGCTGGGAAACTTGTATTATCAGTACGAGTTCAGGAGGGTGACCACAGAGCAGCAGCTGTCTGTCCTGGGGGCCTCTTTCCTCAGAGGCAACTTTCCAAAATCTAAATAGGATGAATATTAATAATGAAGACCGTATATTCAATTGTGATTTTGTGTGTTGTGTGTTTTTTTTTGTTTTTTTGTGTTAGTCCTAAAACTCCAACACCACAAACCCCCCACGCCGCCCCCTGGCATTAAACAAAGCTTGTACTAATAAGCCAACCCTAAGTAAGGGGTGTCCCGCTGCCTCCTGCAATGTCTTTCATGGTAGCGAGGCCACCCATGAATTGTTGGAGGTGAGGGGGCAAGCCATAAACTTTCTTGAGGAAAAGTTGATATTCACGTATTTGTGCCCCCTCCAAATCTTAAAGCTTTCTGGGGATTTATGATGATGGTGATCTGTGCTCATACCTGATGGTTCCTGCATTGCATTCAGGCTGATATTTCACTAACTGTTTTGAAATGAAAGGTTTACTTTATGGGTAAGGCATCCAAGATCTCAAAGTTGTCAGCCCAGTATTCTGTATGTTTGTGTTTATTTTTCAGTTGCATGGATTACCATGAATAAGTTTAGACCACGCTGACACTGCCATTATTTGTTTACTGGTCTGTTGTAACAAGAAGCACAGAAATTAAAGCCAATATAATCTAATGCAGGGCGTGGAGTTTTCTACCTTTTTTATGTACCACCAATCATTGCATCTGGCTGACTTACAGAAGGCGGTGTTCAAGTATCTCATGACCAGCCAGTGTTTTGATAAGGAAACTGCTATGGACCCATATAATTCAACACCTCCTTTATGACCCAGGTGGTTGAAATCTTTGTACTGTACATATTATGTAAATAGTTTGTTTGGTGTATGGTTAACTCGAGTCACTTCATCCCTAAATCCTTTCAAGTTGAACTCCAGGCAAGCAAGTAACATAAATACATAAATGGAAGCTGTCTTGTCTGCCAAAAGTTATAGTTTTTATCTGCCTGTCCTGACACCCATGCCATACAGCACAGTCAAGTCCCCGACCTCCAGTGCAGCCCATTTGACCTCCAGTGCATTCCATTTGTAGCCTGTTGATTGGACAGTGAAGGCCAGCAGAACATCGATTAGATTATTGGGGCTCTCTGCTGCTGTAAGCATGTTCAGTAGTAGGCTGACCGCTCTGCTAAGAAACCGGCATTGCAGAAGGTATGATCTGTGCCAAAATTGTATACACCCAGAATAGGGTATTAAAAGCTGCAATACAAGTGCCATGGTTTTTAACACTTTCAGGTAAACTGATTACCAAAGAAATGGAGGGGCTAGCATTAATGACCTCCTTCCAAAAATATTGGACAACAGTGGGTCAGTGTGAACTACTGGACAACAGAGGGTCATTGTCATCTACTGGGCAACTAAGTCACTGACCTGGATCAAAGGGGCAAATCGGCATAGTTGGAGGAAGGTCCGAGGTCTTTATCTGCTTACTTATTGCCCCTGGAAGACTCAAAGTATTAAAGCCACAATGTCTGAATGTTAGCCAGGCAACTAGCATTCTCAACTTTTTTTGGGGAAGTAAATGTTGGCAAATTCCATGCTTCCCTCACAGTTCCTTAAACATGTTAAGAGTTGTCCATGTTGCTACCTCCATCTGATGTGGATGCTTCCTATTGGCTCTCCATCAATGTGGTTCTCTTGGGATACAGAAGAGGGTGACACTGGCAAAAGGGGACAATGTAGGCACTTCTGCCGCACTAAATAACTTGTTATTGGCAGAAACCTATGAAACGAGGGACATGGACAGTGGACTTGGGTAAGTATAAGATGTTACAGATGGTTACAAAAAGTGCTGGGAGAGTGGTATGGAACCTAATGCTTGCCTAAAAATGGGTTTAACTATATACTGTGTGAATGATACTGGTGTAGAAGAATTGGTGTTATTTACCAGACTTTTCTCTTATTAATTCTGTGTAGGTTGTAGGTCAGGGTTTTATTTTCCTAATTAAAAAGGGGGGAAAAAACTGTGTTCCCAGGTTTGCTCAGCAGTTAGCATTTTCCACATTCTTGAAGATAAAATCTGCTATCCTCTCTTTTCAGATCATCCATCACCTCCTTCAGGAAAGCCCCTCATCTCAGCCCTGGTGCCCTCATCGCTCACCCTCTCCTGGTCAGGGCCGTGTTATGATGGCGGCAGCGCTGTTCTAAACTACAAGGTTGAAGTAAAACAAGGTGGACAGGATAGTTGGAGGCTGCTAACAGATACCTGCATCAACACATCATATCATGTGAGTTCGGGACTGGTGCCGGGTGAAAGTTATCAGTTCCGCGTGCAAGCCTGTAACACCTACGGAGAGAGCGAACCTGGAGAGGAGTCTGAAGTTGTTACCATGTCATCCATTGCAGGTGAGAAAACCAGTTTTTCTGGGTGCTTTAAGAACTTGGCCAAGCACTATTTGAGTCTAAACTGCCCACTTATCATGAACCCAGCATCCTATCAAAATAATAATCATCTGTATTGCCAAAAATAAATAAAATCCTTCACTGCTAACTAGGCCTGAACCAAGGGAGTAAAAAGCTTCTCCCATGATGCCTTAGGAGTGTTCTATTTTGTGAGTTGTTCAGTCTGTCAGATTCATGAACTGAAGAGGAGGGGCATGACATGTTTCACTTGGTCCAGTCCTGGTTTGCCTGTTAGCTGATCGGTCAATAGATATATAGTATTTTTATATTTGGTGATTTAAAAACAGCAGCTTTCAGTGTGGGAGGTTTTGACACCCAAAATAATTTAATATAGAAACCCCAGATGAGAAAATTAACCTATGGTCCATCAAGTCTTTCCATTATCAATCATTTTTTATTTAATTTTTTTTTTTTTTTTAAAAACCTTTCTCAGAGTATAGATCTACCCCCAAGTTAAAATGGCTCTTGCCAAATGTTACTGACGTGTAACCAAACCAATTCCTATTCATGAATGTGATCATAAAGCTGGCCAGGCACATTACAATATGGTTGTCCAATCTCTGCACAATCCCTATTCGATAACAAAAACTATGTAGTGCAAAGGACTACCCAAACAATCCAATCTTCCTTTTAAGATATATGTATAATATATCTTTATATCCAGTCAAGTTGACCCTTGCACTATGAAGTTTGTTCGTATGCCCCAATGTCATAATATACCCTGCCAGTTATAGTAAACTCTGGGCAAACAATATAGAAGGAAGGAGCTGTCTGTATGGACTTTATAATTTAGGAGTTGATGCATTTTTATATTAAGATAATTTGACTGCTCTGATTTACACGCAGCAGATGATGAGGCAGAGTGTGAGGACACAGTGGAATACACAGCGGTCTCCATTAACAGCACAGACCGTGTGGATGCACTGTACACCAGACTGGAGAAGCTCGGAGTGTAAGTATTGGGCTGCGGAATACAAGGATAACTTTTTCACTGTTAGTTTGTGATGCTGTAATAAACCATTTGACACAAATGTCCACATTCATTTGCCAAATCCTTACTCTGCTCACTCCTTAACACATAAGGAAAAAATAGCCAAAATTCTTATTTACGTACACAACTTTTTACCTTTTGTACTTCTTGCCAGAAAAATAAAAGAGACCATGTCAATGAATTATAGTCACACACCTCGATCTGTGTGTGGTGTTTTTTTTTTTGTTTTTTTTAATATAATGACCCATATTGCTCAATTGCCGTCAGAGTAAGCAAAACATAACACTTCATCAATAAACACCTCCTTGAAAGCTAGTGAACAACTCCATCTTGTGGCCATTATTGCTGGTGAAATTTCCTCTCTTGAATACATTTTGTGGTTGGTAGATGTTCTGCTTTAACATGCTGTGAATTTAATCCCAGACTAATTATTATGCTTTGCTCCTTCATTATGGTCGTATAACATTTATACATTCAGTCTGCCAATCCAGTGTGTTTGGTTTTTTGGGGGTTTTTCCCCCAGAAAATCATAAAGCTTTTAGCCAAAGTACAGCTAAATGCTCCTGTGTGACCATCTGCACAGATCCTAAATCCAGTTAATGTTATGCACAAACCTCATAAAGGGGAAAGAACGTTCTTTTACTTCCCCTGAGTAGACATGTGCACCAGCAAAAAATTTTTTTGATTCTGATTTTGCATTATTTAATTTTTCGGGACTTGGGTCTGAAAGTCAATTTAGTTTTGGAATTCGGACGAAATTTGTTAGCGGTAGCCTGTACAGAATTTCGTTTCATGTTCGTTCGTTGCAGGAAGTGACATTTAAGAAGGAAATAACGTTTTGTTTTTTTTCCCAAATGTCGCTTTGCTGCAACGAAATTTCGTCCAACAAACACAATTTCGTACAGACTACCGCTAATGAATTTCAGAATCGGAAATTCGGATTAGTTTGCATTCGTTATCTGTAATTCGGATATATCCGAATTTCCGAAATTTCGTCAATTTTGATTCGGAACGAAAGGAATCGCACATGTCTACCCCTGAGTGAGCCAAATAATCCTTCACTTGTGACTCCCACGGTCCCCCTCCAGAACACTGCAGCTCACCGTGGGAGGGTTTCAGCGATGGAGGTAGTGCAGTCAATGCAGAAAGCAGTGGGCAGGACTAACCGTGGCCAGGTGCTGATTGACCAGCTACAGGCTCATAAATTTACGATGCTGGTAGCAATGCCCCCTGTAATGTCATCTCATCCCACTGTAGTTCAGACAGACACAGCCTGCATGAAGGTCAACACTTTTCTGAATTTAGGAGCAGTGCAGCCATGTTATCAGTTTTATATGCCTTGATATACAAATAAATACAAATATATTTGTGTTTTATACAACACATTAGTTCTATTTTAATTCAGGAGTGAAAAGCAATCTAAAACTTAAGTGGTATGACGTGAGCTATCTTCTCGTCTCTTTGAAGACCATTTCTGTTCTACATATGAGACCTGACTAATTTTGTATCAATCTTCCAGGGGAAAGTTTGGTCAGGTGTTCAAGCTTCAGGAGAAGGCCACTGGAAAGATCCGGGCCGGAAAGTTCTCAAAGGCACGGATGCAGAAGGACTTGGCCAACGCTCGAGCGGAGGTGGAGTTGATGAATAAGCTCCATCATCCCCAACTAGTATATCTTGTGGCTGCTTTCCATGAACCAGGCTGGATGATCCTGGTGATGGAATAGTGAGCACTTTCTATTACATACTCGCACTTTACAAGACTAACTTTTTAAAAAACGTTTTGGTCCTATAGATATCTTGTTATCTCTTTACCATCTTGGCTTACTACTGTATCCCTTCTTGGCTTTCTTTTTTGTGTATTCAGATTCTCCAGTTTTCATCGATCGTTGTCCTCAATTGATACTGTCCACTCCTATTTTTTTTTTGTCCTTTTGATTCCTCACCATCCACCTATATTTTTTTTCCTTCTTCACCGGTCTTCATATACAGTGTACTCCTTTTTTCATCACTTTTGGTTCCTCACTGCTGTCAATGTGTTGGCTGTGCTGTCTTCCTGTTCTTCACAGATGTTTTTGTCCATCTTCATTCTTGGATAATACTGTTCACCCTGTTTTGTTCATTTTGGTTTCTCACTGTTCACCTGTCTTTCTCCCTCTCCTTCATGGGTCATTATCTGCTCTTCCATCCTTCTCAGTGTTATCACATGATATTGCTTCTATCACCTTGTGCTCCTTCATTGAACATGTCTGTCTTTCTGCCCCTTTCTTACTTTCTATCAATCCTCTTTGATTGTTGTTAATACTTGTATCTGGTTCCGTCTAATAGTCCGTCCGTCCCCCCCCACCTTCCAGCATTGCAGGAGGAGAGCTATTTGAGCGTATCGTGGCAGATGATTTTGACCACACTGAGATCACCAGTGTTCAGTACATGTCCCAGATTATTACAGGAGTTGGTCATATGCACAAACAGGGCATTGTCCACCTGGACCTCAAACCTGAAAACATTGTCTGTGTCAGCAAAGTCAGCACGAAGGTGAAAATTGTTGACTTTGGCCTGGCCAAGAAACTTGGTGAGTTGAAGACGTTAAGGGAATGATGGTATATTTTCAGTGCTTGGGTATATCCAGCAATAAGTAAGCCATAATCAGATGACTGCTCGTGTGGGTGTGTGTGTGTATAGAAATGCAAATGATATACCTACAAGCAAGGTGTTAACAAGAAAACATGTTGAGATTATATACATAAGGCAGTTTTAAATATGCATTGAGAAGATTATACGCTACTTTAAAATCTCGCAAAGAGGGGACATGCATAGTAGCTGGGTTATGAAAAATTACGCAAAGAACATTGGAGGTGTTACTCTACCTTTTACCAACTTGAATTGATCTAGCATTGTGGAGGATTCCCAAACCCCCTAATAAAGAGCAGGAACCTGATGAAGCCAAGCATTACTCCTGTCTCTGGAACCTTCCTATTGGTTGCTGGGGCTATCACTTAAGTTTTAAAAAGTAGAATTGAGCATTGGAAGGGGTTAAATCAAGCTGGAATTTTGCAGAAAGTCAAGATTTACATCTAACTTCAGTTCCCTGAATCTAGTGAAAGCTTTGGTGTGCAATTTTCACTGAAAGTATCCTGGTTATGCATTTTTCATGATATGCTCCGTTTTGCATTGCTTCGGTCTCTGACAGATTTTAGTCGACTGTAGAGTCGAGGTATTTGTAGATCGAGAAAATTTTTTACCAGCAGTTATGCATGATGAAATTTTTGAACGGTCAACTAATTTCACATATATAGATTTAACCTATGAAGTAATATACATGATTCTGGCATAACAATGCAGCAGTGGAAGATGTTATGGGAATTGTTAATGCGATAGGTCACAGTGTAATTTTTAATGGAGCGCCACCTAGAAGAGGATGACTGCAGAAATGGATAAAATAAGTGGGTAGGACATTCCTTATTTATTCTTTGGTTTCCACTCTTAGAACCTGGCGTGCCATTGAAAGTGCTACACGGGACGGCCGAGTTTGTAGCTCCTGAGGTTATTGCATATGAACCTGTGGGGTTCACAACAGACATGTGGAGCCTAGGAGTAATCTGCTATATTCTGTAAGTGTAAGGCCAAAATGCCTGACCTCAATTATGCATGTTCACTTTAGTCTATCCATCATTTCTTTGCCATTTTGCACTGACCCTTATCTAATCTTATATGCAGTCAGGACTATCTGAGGTCTGGATGGTTACTGGAAAAATCATAGTTGTTCTGAGCCTATATTTCTGGCGCTGCTGGGATGAAGGACTGCCACTCTGACATTGATGGGTTCTAGTCATATACCTCCCCTCCTCTCCCCTTTTCAATTCACAAAAGATGTCTTGTATTCTGTGAATAATATGCAAAGCTTTTGTGAATGGATGAGTGGCCAGATATACGAGTGAAGCCCATCGCTGTCACAGCAACAGACATTGAAGGGCTCCAGTCTCTCCCCTTGTCTAATCACGGGATGCCTTGCATTCTGTGAAAATGAGGGCCAGGTATACTGTTGGAGCCCTTTGCAGCTACAGCAATCCCCCCCTCCTCAACCTGAATTATATTGCTGTTTGTAGGATCCAACATCTGAGCAGCTATGATGTTTGAAGTAACCAACAGGCATGCGGACCTAGACTAGTCTTAATTAGAGGTAACCTTTTAATTTGTGGTGGTTTACAAAAAAATTTTTTTGCTGGAGTTCAGCCTTTAAATAAAACACCACCAATTAATCCAGCCAGTAATTTTGTTTAATGATTAAAGTGTATCCCTAATCCAAACGTGATTTGGAATTATTTGAACCCCTGGTTTTAATTTAATTATTTTTAACGGGATCTGTGTACCATTGGACTGTCCCAGAAAAACAGGAAGTGTGAGGAAATATCTCTGAAGTAAGGGGACATTCCCTCTTGGACAGTTGTTAATGCTTGTGTCCTAACTTTCTGAAATCCACATTTGGAATTTATACAAGTAACCCATGCAGTAATCTTCGGATGCTAAGATTAGTGTATCTAAATCCAAAGGGGTGGGGTTTAGAATTCCTGTTGTTTTTATTACTGTTCTTTGTTCACACTGTCATAATGACCACTATCACAAGAATAGAAAGTGACTGAAATACCCCAAATTTTAAAGTTGTCACCAGAGCAAGAATAGAGTAGGAGACACTTGTTCCAGTTGTCATTTTGGCGAGATTTCCCCTCCCTTCCTACAGGACAGGAAATAAAGGCAAATTCGCCTAATGGGACACATAACATTGACAGGTGTTTTGACCATTCCCTGCTGTATCCATAACTAAATGGAAAATGTTCTGGCTTTAGATATACTGTAACCCATGTTTGCAGAGGCTCCTAAATCCAGTTTGAGTTGGACCTTTTTGATGTAAGAATCGAGTAGGATAGATATGTGGGTTGTATATGCTTTTAAACATCAAACCAACATTTTCCTTTTTTTTTTCCCCCTCCTCTCCAGGCTCTGTGGAGAGTCCCCCTTCCAAGGGGAAAATGATATGGAGACGCTGAGAAATATCACATCTGGGAGCTGGGATTTTGATGACGAGACAGACGCTATCCTGTCTGACTCTGCCAAAGATTTCATTAGAAGGCTGCTGCAAAAGAACATGAGGTGAGCTTGTGGGAAGCTATATTAGGAAGATGGTATTCCTACCCTTTCCACTAGCGATCGCTGCTAAAAGGACCTACAAGGCAGTTGGATGTGCATACTGGAACTGGCCAAGCAGCATTTTTAATGGTTACAAAATGCAAGGAAATGTACATAGTGTGTACAGGCCCTTAGGTTTGGAAAATGTCTCGACTTTGGGTGTGCAGAGCTTGGCCTTCAACTCCATTTTTTTTTTTTTTCTTCCCATCTTACGGGAAGAAGTCTATTTTTCCATTACAAAATTGCATGGGGTTTTCCATGTACCTCATCCTTGGTCTGGCTGATTTTGTGGGATCAAACCTTGAATCCCTAGAGGGGTTGTCTCTGACCTAAGCCATATTTGGGGATCTCCCCCGATTTATTCCTGTCTTGATGAGATGAATGTCTGCTCTGATAGTCAGTCATTTTAGACATGGAGTACAGAAATCCTTCTCTTCTCCCCTCCTCTATTCTCTGTTCATTTACAATATAGCTCCATCATTTAAAGCTGAAAACACACTGGTTCAGAGACAAGTGCAGTTTAGGCCACTGTGTGAACAATGACCTGTCATGTAAACTTGCATCGTAGCTGTCACTGCAATACCTCTGTTTTGGCCAGAAGTGTGTCGAGCAGTAGAGCTAGGAAAGGGAAAAGACTTCAGAATACCACTACATTTTAACACTGGTGCTTTTTTCTGCCTAGATCTCGTCTGACTGCAGAGCAGGCTATGGATCACCCATGGATCAAGGACAAAAACATTTCTAGCACCAAGACCCTACCCAAGGAGCGTATAAGAAAATTCCTGGCAAGGCAGAAGTGGCAGGTATGACCGCCATAAACCACTTCCACCCCATTCCTTTATGGTTCTATTTCATTACAGTTTAAGAAGGGGAATTCCAATGAAAACCTCCTTTTTTTTAAAGAGGACCTACCCCTTTTGGGGAATTTTGTTTACAGGAGAACTATGGGGTCAGGGCTTTTCCCCATAGTTCTCCTTAGGGTAACGGGAGGACACAAACTAGCGTCCTCCCGTTACCCTAAGCTGTGACAGCTTAGGGTAACGGCTGTGAGTGACAGCTGGCTCTGCCTATCCAGGGGCAGAGCCAGCTGTACCCGCCCTCTCCCCGTCCGTTCCGCCAGTCAGCGCTGGCGGATCGGAGAGGGGAATCCAGCCCCTCCCCTGTCACGACAGAGAGCCGTGACAGGATCGAGAGGTGAGCGAACGCCAGTATCTGTTCGCTCACCTCCCGATCTACTGAGCCGACCTGTGACAGTCTCATTGTCACAGGTCGGCTAGAACTATGAGGTGAGTGGAAATCACTCATCTCATAGTTCTCCTTTTAAAGCCCAACTGAACTTTGTCTGAAACTGCCAAACATGTTCAAGATGCATTGAAACAAATGGTTTGCAAAGTCTTACATTTCAGCTTGTCTAGAAAGCAGCCACCGCCTGTGTAGAAAGCTTGTCGCCATGCTGCAGAGATGGACCCCTTGCTCTTTGTGGAAACAGTAGGCTCTCTAAAAAGGTCCAAATGCCCCCTGCAGATTCATATCCATAGCTCTGCAAACAGTAAGCTCATGTTGCCTGATGTTTGGAGTGAACTAGCGAGTATTTTGGACCTGTGTAGGGAGACCACTGTTTCTACACAGAGCAGAGGTCCTTCTCTTCATAATGGGATGCACAGACATTTGGCAAATGCTAACTTCAAGCTTGGGTGAATTGATGCCCTTATTTCTGTCAATTGTTCAAAGAAAGGCAATCAGCAAATGTTAAAAATGTCACTTTGCCCATTAAGTGACAAGGTAGCACAGTCTAATCTCCATATTGGACTTTACACAAGGTTAATGACTTTCCTTTTCACAAGTAAGAGTGTTTGAGCCCAGTGAATGTCTGCTCAGACCTGGGCGCTGTATCCTAGATGGGAGGGGGAAGGCATTCTGCTGCATATAAAAAAAACACAAATATCAAGTATTCCATGGCATTCCCACAGACAAATAGAGCAGTGGGAGGGAATCACAGCAAAGTATTGGTGAACTGAATGGACATAGTGACATGTTCT
The DNA here is from genome assembly GCF_000935625.1 of Nanorana parkeri. Lineage (NCBI taxonomy): Eukaryota > Metazoa > Chordata > Amphibia > Anura > Dicroglossidae > Nanorana > Nanorana parkeri. The sequence goes on from NW_017306455.1 coordinate 1,013,600, forward strand.
CTAAATCAGAAGTACCAGGTGCACAACGCTCAAATGTATGAGCCGTGGTGCTGCAAAAGAAGCAGTCTGTAGTCAGGGTAAACACTGCTGCTTAATGACTGAATCTGATCTCTCCTGCAGAAAACTGGTAAAGCAGTCCTGGCTCTGAAGAGGATGGCGTTGCTCAGTAACAAGTCCGATAACAACTCGCCTGCCATAGAGGGTGCGGTATTCATCTCTGTCAACCCCTTCCTGCCATAATACCAACTGTGTGATATGAGTCACTGCAGTATTGTCACTTGAGACACCCACTCTAATCTGTCATTTCAGCGTCTCACGGCTCATAATCGCTGCAGGACACAATCATGGGGTCTTGTGAATCAAGTGTTAATACTAAGAACCTCTGTCATTTCCCTACATCCACCAGTCATAGTCAAACCTTAACACTACAGATGTCATTAACAAGGTTAAGTTAAATATAATTGGTGCCCGTGGTAGGTGCGGAAGGACAGCTGCTATTCACACTTTGTTATATGAGGCTAATTAACTGCAACACCAACATTATACGCATATCATTTAAATTTCTCATGTACACATTTCCTGCATATTTTTTTTTATGTTGATTTTTAGATATTTAAATGTGGGCATATATTTTGTTTTCCTGTTGGCAGGGTGACTCAATGTGTATGCAGTCATCCATACGTAGGTTTAAAGAATACCCATCAGCCTTTTTAACGCATTAATCTTTAAATTCATGCACAGGATGTTGTCGGAGTTCATTGTATCATTAGGGATTGCTTCCACCACTTATCTTGGGTATAATTCTTGCCCCCTTTCAAGCCTAGTCATGCACTTTCACCCTATTGAATAAGAGTGCTTTTGTTGCCTGCTGAGGTGTACTCATTGGGCAGTGCGTGGTTGGAGATTGGTTCCCAGGCGGCAGGACCTATCTGCAAATCAAAAGTTGAGCTCGTAGTAACAGAGCACACCCAGGGCTACTTCGGTGTATAGAAGAGGTCGTTCCAACTTAAAAAGGTTCGCCGCAGTCACCTTGTGATATTGGGCTTTAAAACCTTTAGAATGCTGATAAGTTTTTCCTTTTTATCATTAACCCAGCGTTCAATTTAAACATTATGAATTGTGAAAAGAAGAACATGGTTCCAGATTGCGTTCAATATCTGTAGTGGAACTGAAACTAAAATAAACCACAGCCCCTGTCTTTTTTTCCATACATCATTTGTTCATGTGTTGAGGGATCACATTTCTGGCTATTGTATTGTTTAAACATATCCTGGTCATAATGCAATAACTACAGTGTAGAACAAACCAGATGCAAGAATTTCTTTGAACTGGGATCTTCGGTGATTTAATTCTTGTTTTTTCTATAACCTTGCACATCTTCTGTCTTTTTCCATATAAATTTTTATTGAAATTGTAAATATACTAGTATACTTTACAGTGTCAATAGAAAAATCCAGAAGTTAAAACTGGTACACAAAAGAACAAAAAACAGATATCACCTTCAATAGGTAAATGTAACAATGGGGCTTCTGCCTTATTTTAGAGCATGGTGAAAGTGAGGAGGTGTTCAGTTTCCTGCAGGAGCAGCTCCAGAAGCCTCCTGTCTTCTCTTCACAGCTGAAGGATCAAGCCGAGGTTGTGGGCAGCTCTGCTCGATTCCATTGTCACATCGAAGGTAAGAAGCTGCGCAGGATTATCACATTTTACCTACCCACAAATCTTTGCCATGCTTTCAGTTACACTTTAAATGGACTATCCAAGTTTTTGACTAAACCCATGTTTAACATGTCCTTCTGAGCTATGAGGCCTACGGTGTTGTCTGAGGACTAGTTCTTTCCTGCTATCTCCATGATTACATATCAGGGGTGTTTTTTTTTTGTCAATTTTAAATCCCCAAAGATGACAGAGGCAGCAAAGGCTTTCACTGTAGTCAACAAATTGTGAAATCTTTTCTTGGAACAGCACACTAGAAGCTGATTGGTTGATGCAGTTCTGCTTTCAGACACTTTTTTTTAAAAAAGGTGAGACCTAGAGGATTCAAAGAAGGTTGCTTTATTAATGAAGAAATTGGAAGTTTTTCTGTGTTATGGTGAATTTGTCAAACTCTCTTGGGGGTGAAGGGATTCTCTTGAATATGAATTATACAAAAGGGAATGGTTTTTGTTTTTGTTATGATCTTGTCTTGTCTGTCCTTTTCCATCCCTTGGCTAGCGGTGGGATAGGTCAGAACTGATGCTCCTTATAATTTTCTCTCAGACACCAACAATAAATTAGTGAGTTTTTTTCCTATTAATCAGTTTGGAAAAGAGCTGCTACTTTGTTGGAAATTGGTGGCTTGTCTACACTGAAACAGATCCTAACAATATTTTTATACACAAAAGACCTAGGATCTCCCATTATTACCGCCTAATATTGTAAATGATTGTCTCATTTTAAATAAGTTGAATCACTTCAGAGGCTGCTCTCATGCAACAAAGAACCCCCAAGCAAAGTGGGAGGTTGCAAGAGAAACTTGGTGGATAGCAGTAGGGGTGCTAGTCCATAAATACTACTTTTTTTAAAAAAAAATTCAGGGGCTCTTACACTTCCCTTTTAATCAGGGCGCAAGAATTAAATATTTTCCAAGTCTACTTTAACATCTCCTACATGGTTATTGGGCTTCTAGTAATATCACCACACTGCATAAAGAATAACTTGGGCACCTAGTGACAAGGGTTTTTCCATATTTCTCCGGAGTTCTTCAAAGTCTTTCTTCTTTTGCTAGGTTTCCCGGACCCTGAAGTGCTGTGGATTTTCTCTGGCAAGCCTATCCAGGAGTCTAAGAGGTTTCAGATTGAGTATGAGGATTCTGGTAGCTGTACACTGGTTATATTGAACGTGTCTCTGAGTGATGCTGGGTTATACACTTGCCAGGCTTCAAATGCCCATGGAAACGCTGAGACCTCATCCAAACTAATTGTCCACCAATTACGTGCACAGCGACACTCAAGTGTGGGGGCTGAGAAGACCGCCTGACTGCTACAAAGCCAATCCACATTTGTCTGTGTATGAGGGTTCAGGAACTAGGATGATCTATCTGTAAAGTCTTAGTCTGTGTATAAAGTGTTTATTTGTAGATGGCAGATTTGATCTCAGGGCTTTCTTTTATATAGTGCACAGCATCTGAATCGGACTTGTTTTAATAAGGCAGAGTGCAGTGTCGCCATTCAATTGGATTCACTGATTTGACTTCTGGAATTTGAAGTTTACTGGGTTGCAAAGGGGGCATTGTACACCACTATTGGCTTTCCTTTGTCCTATTCAGTATTCCTGATGGTGGCATATCATGGGCTTTTATGTACCAACATGGTGGAAAGAGCAACGACGTGTAAATTGATCCTCCAGCAGGACTTCTATGTATCCTGAGACCTTAAAAGGGAAAATTTCCCACTACTCCGGCAAGAACATAGCAAGTCAGAGCTTTGCTGTTGATCTAAACTACTGTTATTACCTTCAGTCGATGGTTCTTGGACTATATGGAGAGAGGCAAGATGGTGGCACTGGCAGCAAGAGCCAGGCTCTGTCATGTCAGTGGTGCAGAAAGGCCTTTCTATCAGCAGCAGGCATTACCCTCTAAGGTCTTGTTCACGCTACCTAAATGGAGACATTTGAAGCTATGTTGCCCTTTTAATTTAAAGGTGATTTGTAGGGGTAGATGGGGTTGAATTCTAAAGGAAGAATTAGGCTGATCTAAAAAAGGAATGACTTTCGTCAACAGCAACAAATCCAAACTGCAGGGGTGGTTGTCATGCTGTGAGCTGGAACTTGGTTGCTGTCGTTGACAATTACTACTTTTTCTTGATCTGCTAATTGTTCATTGTATAACAGACAGAGCTTCATCATCTTTGCAGTGCTGTGCAACCGGGAAAGCCATTCATATCACAAGACCAGGGAGATAGTTATACACTTCTATAAACTGAATAAAGATTTCCTTGTTCTATCCATATTTGTATCTACTTGGAGCTGATGTAGCAAAAACAGGATTGACACACGGCACTTCTTTCAGGACACATAACAGACGTTGTGCTAAAAATCTTGTCTGTCAAAGGGGCAGTCTGCTAAAATACTAAAAAACCCTACCCTCTATAGAACAGACTGTTGGAGGTTTACATCTATCTCAAGTCAAAACATTTTTCCTCCCTTCCTTTCTTGGGTGACATTGCCACTGGGACAGCATGTGAGGAGGAAACTCCCCACTGATGTCTTGGACAGCAAAGTGGGGGGGGGGAAGGTTTGGCTGCAGTTGCACCTTAATAGACTATTCTAATCCGTTGCTGTTGAGTAATTTAGCCTCTTGTTGGCACTACCTGATTTTCAATGCACTGAAATCAATAGTGAAAATGCAGTAACTGCCAACAACTGGAGCTCCAGAATGTGAGATTAAAATCTATCATGTAGTTGAGTTCTTTGGAGAAGCTACAATGGCAAATTGGAATACTTGATCATTCTGCACTGACATAATGGTGTTAGAAATGGTGGAAGTATGTGGCTTTTGTCAGTAGAGGGCAGCAAAATGACTCTCCATTCCCTTCCTGAACTGCAAACGAGACGCAGACTATAAATGATTGCCAATTTTTCAACAATGCGTTTTTTTCTGCCACTTTTTTGCATACTGGCTGCCGGATTGTAACGATCTGGTAGCTTAAAGTACTACTGAGTTTTTTTAAAGATGTGTTTTTTGTATTGTTGAATATCCATTGTATAAACTATAGAATAAAATTACAGTTTTCACAAATTCCTGGTTTAATGTGTCTATTTTGTTTTCTTTACCCATTTAGTCCTAGCAGGCTACAGAGAGATTGTGTCTTCATAGCTATAATCAGGTGACCAGGCAATCATTGGTTAGAAGTGTTACCATCCATTAAAAACATAAAGCAGAAGTCCACCCTAAAGGTTTTCATCCTGTTTTGAGTGGTGTAGAATAGGGATCAATCTTCATCACGTGCTTAAAGTGAATTTCACGTTTTTTATCTTGGGTAAGGGTTTGACACTCTTAGAGTTTTAGAGTTTTACTGCTGCCTATGTTCTGTTGGAGGGATTACCCTTCTCTTCCTGTCTGTGACTACATAGGAAGTCGGGGTACATCTCCCAGGCATTGTTTTTAGACAGCAGAAAAAAAAGCTGACAGAACTTTACCCATTGGGTGATCCTCCTCCCAAGCTCTGGGTGAAGCTGTGCTTTATGGAATATTGGCACTGATGGCTCCCATGCACAGAGCAATGCCCTATGCCAGGGGTAGGCAACCTCAGCACTCCAAATACAAGTCCCATGAGGCAATGCAAGACTCTCAACAGCACAAGTCATGATTCCCAGAGGCAGATTCATGATATGTGTTTCAGCACAGCTGGGGTGCCAGGGTTGCCTATCCCTACCCTACACCAAAGGCCTACTTCACTGTAATTCTCTTGTAGGTCAAATTGTGCCAAGATCCCCTATACCAAGGGTAGGCAACCTCAGCACTCTAGCTGTAATGAAACTACAATCCCATCATGCCTGTGGCAGTCAGATTTGCAATGTCTCATGGGATTTGTAGTTTCACCACAGCTGGTGTGCTGAGGCTCATCGCCTCTGCTCTACAACTAACACAATCCTTCCTGCATTTGCAAGATATCCAAGTCAGAATATCCTGGTTTCGCTGTTCAAGGCAACTCCAGTCCAACAGCTAACTAAACATTGAAATCTATTTGACCTGTTAAACACATTAGAAGCATAGACTTGGTATTTTGGACTTAGCATGTTAACAGCACATTTCAATGAACATTTTTATTTGTTCTACCCTAAATAAGTTGTGCGTTTTGGTAAAAAAAAAAAGAAAATTCTCATCAGTGTGAGCAGTGCATTCCCAATG
>NW_017306455.1:1019533-1040554 GCF_000935625.1 Nanorana parkeri
AGTAGAAGAATCTGGAGCAGTTGCCTAATGGAAGCCGATCAGCTTTTCTCTTCAGTTTTTCATTTTCAAACCTTAACTGAACAGAGAGAAGCTGATTGGTTGCCATGTGCCATGCTCCAGTCTGTTCTTAAAGCATTAAACCACACTGATCATAGAGGAATTATCCCAGCAGAAAAGCTGCACAGTGGATTAGGGTAGCACTTCTGCCTTGCAGCACTGGGGCACTTGGTTTAAATTCTGGGGAGGACACTACCTGCATTAAGTTGCAGCATGGTCTCTCTGTGCCTTCATGAGTACCTCCTGGTTTTCTCCCTCACTCCAAAGGCATGCTAGTGGTTTAATAGGCTCCTGCCTAAACTGGTCCTGGTATGTATATGTAAGATAAGGATCTTAGATTGTAAGGGCAGGGACTGATGTGAATGTGAATCATTGTGTGAACTGATGGGGCTATACTGTATATGGTCTGTTTAAAAAAAACAAAACCTATAGATCCTAGTTGTGCACTAGTCTTTTCAGCATCCTGAGGTAGGCATATATTTTAAACGATAACAATACAAAACCAGGGTGAATAATAAAGGTACATTCATTTATGCAGCAAGGCCAAAAGCCAAGGAGCGACCATTTTCAATAATGAAGGCCCATATGTTGTATCTCTGCGTCAGGTGGACTTAACGTTAACCTGTGCTTTGTACATTCCAAGCAAAGCAACAAGTTCACTTTATTGTGGACCTTTTTACAGACGTGTTCTTTTTTTCTTTTCACTATTCAGGGCAAAGTGACAAGAGTCTCTCTCTTTAAACACAAAAGTTAGGACCCTTGTCAAGTTTGTATTGTTGTTTGTGCCACTTCTAGGCAAGCAACAAGTTTCAAAAAAGTCTGGACAGGGCAACAAACAGCTGGCAAAGTGGTACTAACAAAGAAAAGCTGGAAGAACATTTTGCAACTGATTCAGCTAATTAACTCTCGAAAGATGCTCTTTTTATACCCAATCGGGTTACTGACCTGTTGCCAGTGTGTCTCGGAAGTAACGCTGGGCAGAGGTTCACAAATCTTACATCTTACATAATATGAAAAAATTCTGAGAGTCTGCAGAAATCTCTGTGTGCAAGGGACAAAGCCACAATGCAATATTGGATGCCTGTGATCTTCTGGTTTTCAGATGGCAGTGCATTAAAAACAGGCATTATACTGTGCTGGACATCACTACATGGTACAGGAATACTTTTCAAAAAACACTGAGCACGGTTTGCCGTGCTATCCAAAAATGCAAGTTTACCACTTCCGGGCCGGCCGTAGTAAAACGCAATTTTAAAGGTTGACATGTTTGGTGTCTATTTACCCGACGTGACCCCAACTTTTATATTTTACCAAAAAACTGGGTAATAAATGTTTCCTAACATAATGTAAAAAAACCTTTTTTTTCCCCAAACTTTTCTGTAATTTTTCCTAATTATAGTAAAAAATAAAACCCCCGGTGGTGTTTAAATACCACCAAAAGAAAGCTCTATCTGTCCCCAAAAAATGGTATAAAATTAATTTCAGTACAGCGTTGCATGACGCAATAAACATCAGTCAAAGTACCGCAGCGCTGAATACTGAAAAATGGCCTGGCCAGGAAGGGGGTCTAAACACCTGGTCTTGAAGTGGTTAAACCTCTATCATGCAAAGAAGCCATATCCAACTATAATCCAGAAACACCGCCATCTTCTCTGGACCAAAACTCATGTAAAATGGTCTGCTGCAAAGTGAAAAACTGTTCTGTGGTCAGAGAAAATTAAATATGACATTCTTTTTGGCAACCATGGGCACTGTGTCCTCTGGACTAAAGAGGAGAGGGACCTCATGGCTGATCAGCGCTCAAAAACCTGCATCTCTGCTGGTATGGGGGTGCATTAGTGTGGATGGAATAGGCAGCTTGCACATCAGAAAAAGACATCATCAAACTGTTGGTCCTATAAATCCTGCATTATAATAATGCTAAAAGTTATATCCAGGTTTGACAGCTAGCATATGCTCCCATCCAGACACCGTCTTTTTCAGGGAAGGCCCAGCATGTTTCAGCAGGACAATGCTAAACCGCATACTGCACCTATGATAACAGTATGGCTTCATAGTAGACTAGTCCGGGTGCTTAACTGGCCTACTCCAGTCCAGAGCTTTCACCAAATAAAAATATTTGGCACATCTAACAAACATAATCTAACAAAGATGACCCAGGACTATTAAGCAGTTAGAATCCTATATCCGGCAAGGATAGGACAACATTCCTCTCTCAAAACTCCAGCAAATGGCCTCCTCAGTTCCCAGACATTTACAGAGTTGTTAAAAGAAGAGGGGATGCTACACAATGGTAAACATGGTCTTGTTCTATCTTTTTTGAGACGTGTTGCTGCCATTAATTTCAAAATTCCCTTATTTTATTCTTAAAATGGTACATCTTCTCTGTTTAAATATCTATTTTCTATTGTGAATAAAATATGGGTTTATGAGATTTGCAAATCATTGCATTCGGTTTTATGTAGATTTTATACAGCGTCCCAACTTTTTGAGAAATGGGGTTGTACATGTATACATGTTGGTGTACAAGAGCCGCCTGCGTCCTAGCAACGAACAATGCTAGACAGCAGGAACCACTAAGTGGCTATTGATACCTAGCATTGTCCTGTTGGTAGGACGCAGGTGGCTATTGGCACCTAGAGTCCTCCAATTGCTAGGACACAGGTAGCTATTGATGTCTAGCGTTTTGTCTGTTGCTAGGATTCAGATGGCTATTAAGGCCTAGCATTCTTTGTTGCTAGGACAAAGACGATAGCCACCTGCATCACAGTAACCAAGGCCTCTGTAGGTGTCAATAGCCATCTGTGTCCCAGCAACAGGAGGATGCTAGAAGCTCTTGTACTTCAGGCTGTGTTCTTTAGGCTGTTTTAAGCATGTAAACAATACATGCGTACAGCATTCAGACAAATTCTGGCAGCAAGATCCTGTGTTTCAGGTTGCAAATCCAGTAAGCCTGTACGCATGAGCCCTAAATCTATCACACACTTAAACTGTATCTAACCCTCCACAATATGTAATATATTGCAGCTTGCCAGTCCTTGGATGTGGTGGCTGCATTAGTTGTCAATTTTCAGGCTAAGAACATTTTCAGCAATTACAAAAAATACCTGTTGATCTTACCAGAAATGCAGTGTTCTCTAATAGTCCCATCAATCCACCAAGTAATGAAGATTAATAAAGGAGGTTGTGTTTAAAGACCAGCCTTGGTGACAATCATGGCTCCTTCCATAGATACATTGGAGATGAAAATCATCCAAGAAGGGACGGGAAGTGTAATATTTGCAGGAACATGAGGTGATAAGAAAAGAAGAAACTAATGCAAGCACCTTATCTAAGGACTGATAAACTGAAATAGAATATTTTGTTTAGGGCTTAGATATGCTTTAATCCCCAGTATTGTGCTTCTGAAGAGTAGGAGGACAACGTTCCTCCTCTCTAATAGTGTGCAATGTGAGGGTTAACCGATCCTGCATATAGAAGAGCCAAGGATCTTATAACCTGTCATGGTATCTAGTTTCATTCTATGCACCTTGCTGTTCTGTCATTCTCCACCTCTCGAACGACATCGGTATACCACATGCAGTTAATATGCTGGGTCCCCCAGTATTTGTGGCTGTCAGTTTTGGAGGGCTCATACGTTTTGTAAGCAGAACTCTTGTTTCCGCACAGTAGGAACCCCCTCCTCCACACACCATCCGATTTTGAAACCTAACTTCCTTTTTGCACTTGTGGTTTGTATCTTAAAAAGTTTACAGCTAACGTCCAGTGCAGGGTCGGCTGCAAAACACACTTTTCTGCTGCAAGCGGATGAGAAGTGAATCGGGAACTGTGAAGTAAGTCGTCACGGAGAAACTCGCATCAAAGGTAAAAAGGAGAAGGGGCAGCTCGAAGTCTAGTCTGCCACTGCTGGATCCCTTATTACAGACCTACAAATGATATATCGCCACACCTTCCTTTCTGCGTGTACCCCCGTGGCTTTTGTGGTAGCGTGTGATGTTAAGATCTCCAAGACGTAATCGGAAGTTGGGGCGTGTTCCCACTAAACTTTACTGATACATTGTCCTGATTCGATACTCTGCCGTTTTTGTCTTTCCCTCCTTGCCTCCCTCTGTCTTACGTTCCACGCTAAAAGCATTAAGCCTGGATTTAGGAGCGTGGAAACGAGCTGTCTGGATAATGGGGAACGCAGCGGGGACCCTGGAAATGTTCCAGGCCCGGGATTCGAAGACACAGCCACCAGCGGGGAGTACCCCTCCAAAGCAAAAAGATGGCACAGCTTCCAAAGTTCCAAGACCAAGTTCGGGAGAGCTGGAGGAGAGATTCAACATAGTGCTGGTAAGGATGTGCTACAAAGGGAGGGTGTAACTATAGGCACATCAAACTGCAACTGCCCCCAGAGCCCATTCGCACTGAGGGCCCCTTTATAACCTGGCTATATAATTATTGTTATACAAGTAGAATCCTTTAAAAAGGGGATGTTTTCATTCAAATCTAGTTCAGGAACTGCTGTAAGAGAAGTGTATGTTGCAATGATGTTTTAGATGGACAGGTCTTTGTAGTGGCAATGTCTTGAAGATGAAGGTGAAGGGGGTCTGTAATGATGAAGTAGGTGGCTTTATTATACAGTTCTCCTACTTATAGGAAGCACTATCTTGAATCTGTAGCCACTAGATGTGAACCTGATGTTCATGTCGTCTCGAGGCTCAATTGGCAAGGATAAAGATCTTTTTCGGCCATGTGATTGAGACTTTAAAATCTCATTGGGCTAAGCTGAAAACAGCTTATTTAAAAAAAAAAACAAGGATCATCATCATCATCATGGTGTGTTAGCCTTGTGAACTTTGCCTTTATCTTATAATTAGAAGGGTACATGGGGGGGGGGAATATCAGAAGACATGCAGAAACCAGTGAGTCAGACTTGGCAATTTGCTATGCAGTGTACAATGTTAGTGGTGGGTCTGTGTAAGTGTACAAAGTTGGGCCAGAAACACTTACTACTTTGACTTTTGGTTACATAGATAACCAGTTGGAGCCTTTTAAAAAGGTTTCCTAAAGCAAAACGCAGCATGTCACCAGACTTTAATGTGGGACTTGTCAGCCTATTGTTGTCAGTCAGACAAATGATTTGGTAAAATAGTCAGCAGGAAGCAGGGCCGATTTGTGCAATAAGCAGAGACTAGTTACATCTAGTGCAAAGACAGACAAACTCTGGCCCTCCAGCTGTGATAAAACTACAAAACCCCTTAAGTTGATGATCTTCACATTTATAGTACAAAAAGGTGACATTCCCACATGCACATTTATGTGTGGAGTATTAGATCTTGCTGCATCTTTGGTTCACTTGTCAGCAAAGTGCACATTACAAAGGCATGTAAAACTTGCCCAAAATGCATAGGTGTGTACAAAGCTTTGAGGACCAGTCGCTTTTTGGTAGATGCTGGAGAGCTAAACCAGCTGGCAGTTTCCTATATCTCTCTGGCACTCTGTTGGTGAGATCTGGATTCCTGTCTGCACACCTGCTGTGCCCAATATAAAGGGATCTCACTCTACCTGATGGGTTTCCTATTATATTATGGAGAATGCAACTGGAGGAACTGGGGCACGAAAAGATGGGGGGGGATTACCCAAAATCCCAGGTGGGCAGAATCAGAGTTGTGTCCTAAATGTGTGGTTGGGAGCCTGTCTTAAAAAAACAAATGGTCCTCTCACATTGAAATGAAATGTCAAATACTGCCAACATGTTTTGCGAGTGTTGGACTGCCCCCTCCTTCAAGGCTTGAGCAGCAATATGTAATACAATCAGGAAGAGTTGTACTTTTGTAGCCTAAGTTAGGGCTGGATGAGCACTGAGTGTCTTGTCAGTGTGACCCATTTGTTTTGGTGACTGGACCATTTTTTGGTGCTCCTAACCACACATCCAGGATTTGATCTTCTGATGAGTGATCCCCCCCCTCCCATCCTGATCAGAGAGGCAGGAGCCTTGAACCATAACCAGGTTCATACACTACACATGCACTGTTATCAGGGGCCTGCCTCCCTCAAGGAGTACATCCTTAATTTTTTTCAGATTTAGATCAAAACCGATTCCTACTCCTACTGATCCAGACCTACCACAGATCTGTCAGGAACAGAGCTGGGAATTATAGCAAAAATAACACCTTGTTGGGTTATCCAAGACCTGTAAGATGTCAGGAGCTACCAAGAGACTATAGGGTAGGGGTAGCCAACCTCGGCACGCCAGCTGTTGTAGGACTAAAAGTCCCATGAGGCATTGCAAGACTCCACCTACTAGAGGCAGACACATGATGGCATTTGTAGTTTCACCTCAGCTGGAGGTGGCCTGCCCCTGCTTTAATATGGAAAGTTATGGGCCTGTGGTTTACACCACGTTTATTTATTCATGTATTTTTCTAGCACAGCCCAATTTTTTTTTTTTTTACACTTTGTTTAATGACCGCATACACATTTACCCAATGCCCAATATGCTTGAGCAATGTGAAAATATGAAAGTGAACCTTTGGTTCCATTAAGTGGTGTTCCTTGCAAGGATTATAGGAAACAGTACTGTGGTTTCTTGCATGCATCAAATTGACCAAACATTTGCTAATTTTATATTTTGGGTTTTGTTTTTTCAAAATGAGTGCCATGTGGGAGGGTTCTGTGTTTGCTATGATCATATGATCAGCCCTAGTATAATGAGAACCATGCCTAGTACCTGCCTTAGATGAGGTGGCCATGTTTTATACAACAATCTCTTAACCCAAATGCAAGATTTGTTTTCACACTTAAGCGTCGCCATCTTTGGTTGTTTTCATGCTCACTTCTTTTGCGCGTTTTCAGGCTTCAGCCTTTTTGTTTTATCAATTGCTAGTTACTAGGAAGAGGAGACGGTTGTTGGGCACGTTTTTCCAGCACTCTTATTAAAGTCTGTTGGGGCCAAAAACATGAGATCATGTCCCAAAGAAGCGCCTGAACCTTTCCTGAGCTTTGAGGGTCAGCACGTTGCTCAGATGTGAGAGGGCACAATAGGATATCATGGAACTCTCATCATGTTGAGCGTTGAAGTGCTTCTGGAAATGCGCATCAAATCGCTGAGGAGTGATTGACGGCTTAGGGGCAGTGATATAATCACAGCAGTAGAGGAAAATTATGCCACAAAACTTTAGACTGACTATGCAATCTGCCACCTAAACACTGCATTCAGTTTATATTGGAGCAGGCACTTTTACTACATAGTGTATATTAAATCCGTAGGAGGCTGTATAGGGAGTGTACATCCAGATTGTAATGTGTGTGACAACATTAAATACATCTAAAGCTACATTATTTTGGGTTAGTTTTAGGCTGTTTGTGAAGAATCGCCCAATAGATTTGTCCTGGTGACCATTGTGGCTAGAACGGTGAATGAGGGGAAATGTCCCATTGGAGGCATCTGTTGTGGTCACAACTGTCTAAGAGGGGATTTTACCTTCCTGAATGGTCTCCAGGGAGTGAAGGGAAAACTCTTAAAAAAAAAAAAAAAACCTGCCATGGGTTCTAACCACCCCCCTACTCTATCCACCCGTTTTTTTTTTTTTAAGTTTTAGGTTAGCCATACACAGATGGTCAGTCTGGCCCTTGCACTGTCATTAAAATCTTTTGATTTTTTTTTTGCTCATTCTGTCCAGTATTCTCATCAATTACTAATCATTTCTTTTCACTCATCACACATTCTTTGCATCACTTCGGGGACCCAAGGAGATATCACTTAGGATAGGGAGCTGCCTCTTGACACCAGAGATTAGGGATGAGGTCAGGTTTAGACCAAACCCAGTCCAAACCTAAGCTCTGAACCTGGCAGGGAATTTCAGTCTCCAGCTTGGCAAAAGGGCAATGGGGCGGGATGCGGTGGGGCGGGTGGCTATGTGCAGATATTTGGTAAATTTACCTACTATAGCTATGTGGCCATATTGGTAAATGACATCAGCACAAGCATCCAGCCCCTTTGTTTACATGCCTGGGGAATGCCTGGCCCAAAGCTGATTGGGTGGAAATACCCATGGCACTTTGTTGTTCAGAGGATCTCGGGTTTGGACCAGGTTCGGCCCGAAGTTGAGCTCATCCCTACTAGAAATTGTATTAGACTGTGTACTGTTGGGACCAGTGCACCAGTGTAACAGTTACCTTGGCTTTTGTATTGAGACAACTGTTGTACCCGTGACTGCCTGAATATCTGAACAGTGACTACATCTGATATGGATGCAGTCACTGTTCACCTGAGAATTTTTTTACCCAACTCAGTGGATTTTTAAATCGAAGTTTGTCGAGCCGGGTGGTGCCGACAAGGCAGCCTACAACTTCAACTTCCTGCTGAATTGGCTAATATTCAAGCTGTGTGGCTACCTTTAGATAGACCTGAAAACACAGTGCTAACCATTTACAGTGTAAGTTCCAATTCCACAAAGACCTTTTTGGCATGGAGTTGATTTGTTCTCCCGCTGATTGTGTGGAAGTAGAGGCTGCTCACTTGACAAAGGGAATGTTCGTAACTAAGATGAAGCTGTGTTCAGTTTTAATGTCCAATCATGTGCCAATCATTTTTTTCTTTATTTTCCTCCCATACTATTGGCTACTCAAAGCACTAGCTCATCTTGTTTACTAAAATGCAAGTTTAAAATACATCATATGGTCTCTGTTTTAGAAAATCAGCAGCCATTTTGTTTGCAGTGCCACCCAGTGTGTTTTGTGGAGTTTTGTTTATGCTTTTGAAATGAAACTTGGATTGGAAAGGGTTCAGTGTTTACTGCCCTGTATAGAATAATACAGTACATAGAGGAAGGAAGTGAATATTGCATCACCTAAGCAATCTGCCTATCAGTTGACCAGTGTGATATCATTCAAGCATTAGTCATTAGGGATTTCGTGACTTTCTGATGTCAATGCAACATAAGGCTCATCTGCAGCCATACTCTTATCCCTTTCCCCAACCTTTACCCCCAACTCCCTATAGTGAATTGCTAGGATTCATTTAAAAAAAAAAAGCCCCTTTTACTCGCCTACATATGTATTGATGTGACATGCTGGGTCTGGAGTCTATCTTCTAGACTGCAAATGAGGGGGTTCTTTAAGTGCCCATGTCGCTGCCCAGGAGCAGTAGTGTGGTGTCACAGAGAGGGGAGGCAAAAAGACTGGTTAGCGGTGAGTCTGGACGCCATTATTGGATCACTGGTCCCCACTCCTAGAAGAGGGACGAGGGTAGCAGACTGGACCCAGATGGAAGTTTAAGAATAGAAAATGTAAATGGGTGGAACATAGGGAACGTCAGGGGGGAGCATATCTGCTCAGAGATGGGCTTTTCTATGGTGAATATGTAAATCATATCCCAATTTTGTTAATGCCTAGCTCCAGTCAAAGCTCCAGTGTGGGGAAGGGCTAGAAACACTGTCAGGTTTTAAATATTGTCCTGAGGAAATTTTCCCCTCATCTCCTGCTATGCCACCCTGTCAATTGTACAGGAAGAAAGTGGAAATCTCCCTCCTGAAGACACAAGCCCTCCTGAAACCCAGCAGAGCCCACCAAAGAGAGTCTCAGGTGGGCTGTGCAGGATCTATGGTGGGCTCTACAGGGTCACTCTCAGGTGGGGTCTCACTAGAGTCCAGAGCCCAATGCGTTCCTAAGTCCAGAGTCCAACTGTTCTGCGTTTCGGTATAGTGTATTGCTGGGATTTGTAGTCCCCCCTACAGCCGGTGCCTTTCTGCATTAGATTGTAAGCTCTTCTGTACAGAAACTAATGTGACTCACTCAGTGTTCTCTGTACAGCACTGCGGTATCTGTCAGAGCTATATAAATGTATAATAATAGCGTGTGACTGTTGGGGGACATCAGAGTGTAAACTTCTCTGGTGCAGAGACTGCCTAGGAGGTTGGGGGGGGGGCCAGTGAAATGCGCTCCCGCCCTCCCCCCTTGTGAGCGGGAGGGGCAAGATAAAATCTTGCACCTGGGCCCTTTGTTCCTTAGGTCCGCCACTGGTTCTAAGCATTCCTCACTACTAGAAAAATGTTGTTGCTGTCTGT
Organism: Nanorana parkeri; assembly: GCF_000935625.1. Lineage (NCBI taxonomy): Eukaryota > Metazoa > Chordata > Amphibia > Anura > Dicroglossidae > Nanorana > Nanorana parkeri. The sequence continues at coordinate 1,029,643 of NW_017306455.1, forward strand.
ATTCTTATTGGGAAGATTTCCCCTCACTTCCTGTTGTGACAGGAAGTGAGGTGAAATCTTGCAAATAGGGATACAGCAATGAAAAGTTGATGGAGGTTCTAAACCTTATCCACTCCATCCCAAAAGAAAGAACAAAAAAAATGGGCTGCAGTTGAGAGTATAAAAAATTCTATAATAAGGGGCGTTGCAAGAGAAGAGCTTTTATATTCAACTCTCTGGGAACCTATGTCTCCTACCTCTGCTCTCCTATTACACGGCACATTATTTGGCGAGGGGATCGCTTTGATACAGGATGCACCCATGTTGTCACAAAGCAAGATAAACCACTGCCTTATTCAGCTGTGTGTGTAATCTGGGCACTGTGAACAAATGCAAAGTACCTATATGCACAACACCATAGTTTTCCTTTGAAAAAGTATAGTAAAAAGATAGTTGTAATGCTTTCCTCGCACTGCTGAAATATCCCCCCAGCACTTACAATCATGACACTGGAAAACCACACCAGGGCCACTTGAAGTTGGTTCGTTATGGTGCTCGTATTAAACTTAAGGTTTTGTCCATAGTGATCAATAGGTTATGATTGCCAATATTGTGGTGCAGTCAAGAGCAGCGGTTCTTATCCCTTTTTCAGTCATGGCACCCTTTAAAACTATGCCAAATCTCGAGGTACCCCAGTCTAAAATTTCATAGATTTTAAGGGGGAACCCCACGCAAAAACACACAAGTGGGTTTCTCCCTTCACATCAAAGTGCCCCCTCAGACCAAGATCCCTCCCCCTTCACATCAGAATCCCCTCGTTCATTTCAGCCCCCCCTGTTTTTGAATCAAAGTCCCCCTTTACATCAGGAGCCCCCTTCACCTCAGTTTTCATTCCCCCCTTCACATCAGTCACACTACCACAACATTTTGAGGCACACCTGAGGAAACCGGAAGGCACACCGGGGTACCTTGGCACCCTGGTTGAGGAAGGCTGGTCTAGAGAATGGATGGACTCTCCTAACTGGTTATCAGCTGTTATTTTTGTTTTCCTGGTTTCATAAAAACAAGTCCATTTATTCTCAGAATATTGGACTGTGATGTTTGTTGCAGAATCTGCAGGACATTCACTGAAACGTTCCATTTTTTTGGACAATGTTTGTTCTAAGAGTTGTGACTCTAAATAAAATAGAATGGTTTGTTATTTCTAGTTTTCGTAGAATGCAGACACAATGCCTAGTGCTTTACAGAGTACATACCAGGACCATTCACATTAGTCCCCGCCCCAGAGGAACTTTCAACTTCTAATGTCCCAAGCACACATGCACACTCCGACCGGTCATATGATGAGCCAGTTTGCCTACCAGTATGTTTTTCATTTATGGCAAGGATCAAAGCACGAGCACTGCAAATAAGTTCATGTAGATGGTGTCCCTCGTGGGGATTGAGAACTTTACGTTGACTATTTCATGTTATACTCCAGAGTGCCGCGTTGTGCTGTCACAAGTAGTGGTAAAGTGCTGTCTTTGGAAACCAGTTAAATGATTTTGACTAGCACAGGTTAGCAGAACATAACCATCTTGCATTCATCCGGATTCACAAACATAGCTACAGATTGCTAGGTTGATAGGTTTGTTTTGATGTTCCATATTATGCCATATCCTCCGTAGACATTGGGTGTGCCGGTTGTTTTTTACTAGACACTCAGAGGTCTGTCAGCTGTATGTGATGTCATCGGCGTCTGCTGAGCACAACCGTCCCAGCTGTGAGCACCAAATAACACATCTGTTGGTCTAGGACAAGTGTCAAATCCATGGGTATATTTTTATTTTATATTCCCAATTTGGGTAAGACTGCCATTATGATGTGTTCAGTCCATCAATGTGATCTTTAGAGTAGTATTAACCCTTTCCCGGTTCTTGCACACATCTTATAATCCACGTATTAGGCCTGAAAGTTGCTTGAACCTCCCAGAGTTATATACTTCCTGAAAGCAGAGACCCTATAGAATAAAACGAGGGCAGTTGCAAATTTTCTATGCCACATATTAGCGCAACTCTTTATCAAGCCCACAATTTCAGTAAAAAATACTTTATTTAAAAAAAAACAAAACACAATGAAATACCATTTAAAAAAATTAAATAAAATATGAGGTTGTGCTGAGTAAAGAGATGCACAACATGCCAAGCTTAAACATTGCGTGTGCCTGTGAAACGGTGAAAAAAATGATGGAACCATAAATCATCGTAGACAACGCTTTAAAAGCCTGCACAGGTCATCAGTTCAGATTTAACCGAGAATTATGGCTCTAGAATTATTCCTCTCACTCTGGCGCACACATGTGCAGCGCAATTGTCATTTTTGTAGGTAGGCACATCTGACCCGTGTTTGCATTAACAGGCTTGTGTTCATGGGGACAGGAGACTTTTAAAAATTTTGGGGGGTATTTTTCAATTTTTTTTACTTAATTGCTATCACATAGGCTCACAACCCCTCTATGTGATAGCACATTGGAGCTGACAGGTCCTCTTTAAGGTGACATTAGGGGTCTAATGTCACTTTAAAGAGTACGCCACTCAAAATGTTTTGTGTTGTCGGCCCGCAATAGGAAATGACGAGCTGAGTGTATTTCTGACAGATCAACAGGTATACTATTTTTCTATACTCGCAGGGTCTTTAAAGTAAAAAATGCAATGTGCGTGTATTGCAGAGATGTAATATATATATATATAAAATTAATTTATTTGATTAATTTTTTTAACGTTGGTTTTATTTTGCCTTGACATATGCTTTAAACATGCTTACCTGTGTGTGTAATCATTTTCTGCTTTTGCACATTATTGCTGGCTGTTTCAAGCAGCCTTGGGACAATACAATCAATGCCTGGTCTTATAAAGAAAACTGAACTCCAGGATAAGCAAATATTGTCTAAATACAAGAGTCGTGCGCAGGGCTGTCCCTTTAATGAGGCAGCTTGGGGCTGTTGTCTCAGGCGTCATCTCTTTGGATCACATGGGTAGGACAGCAGGCAGAGCAGTACTGCTGCACAATGTTTGCAGCGTGCCTGCCGCCCCCCTTTCCAGCAAGAGCGTCCCAGGTTGCTGAGAGCTGGGTGGGGAGATGTGAAAGGGCCATACACATCTCCACACTCAGCTCTTAGAAACCTGGGACACCGAGCCAGACAGAGGGAGCAGCGTCACTCATCGTCCCCCCCTTTCCTAGGTGGCAAAAAACACTGGTCATTCTTAAGTCACTGGTGTATTCTTCCCCGAATCATGATGATCTTTGTGTATTTCATCCAGATCTGTGCAGTGATCCAGTGTGAAACTTTACCTCTGTGTAGGGTGATTGGTGAAACTTTACGTTCCTTGTGCAGGGTGATTGGTCTTGTCTCCGCCCCCTCTGTAGTTTTCTGTAGTGGGTGAGCTCCCACAGCTCTGCTCTCTGCACAGGCTATGAACAGCACATCACTGCTACCTTTACAAGGTCTACAGAGGCATTTAGTGCCCACAGTTGATTTTCTAAATCCCATTGGCTATTGAGGAATACAGTATATTTAAATGAACGTTTTTCTGCTCAGAGCTCACCTTAAAGCGAAGTAACATTTTGGCCTAATCTGATGCCCTCTAGGGGCAGCATTAATTGGGATGCAAATTTGCTTTCGGGTACTGGAAATTGGGCTCAATGTCGGGGATGAAGAATACAGCTCCCTGAAACATTATAGTGAATGGGCCTTTGCACAGGGATTGTCCTACGACTGGCCAATGAGAATGGAAAAGGCAAATAGGAATCCCAAGTGACCCTGCCAACCAAGTGCTAACATGGTCTGAAATCTGAATGCGTCTCTTCTGTGAAAGTAGGTGTTGAAAGTCTGTGTTGCCCATAGCAACCATAATCATTCCACCACTAGGGTCTGGAAAAGGGGAATCACACTTGTTGCAATGGCCGATAGACTGTGATCCCTCAAGTGTACATTGTGCAGTTCAGGTAACAATGGGTCTGGTAGGACATCATCACCCCCCTATTCTAATGGATGCATTATTGTAATTATTGATAACTGCACTTTGACTTTGGCAGCAAATCTAAAAATTATACTTGGAATATAGTGGATAAAAGTGGATACATTCGGTACCTTTTTTGCATTAGGCAAAGATTCTTCCCAAATCTTACCTAGTTACTGACATCTCTACGGTGTAATAATAATTCCTAAAGCGTTGAGGCAACTTTTACAGGCTACGAGGACTTCTCTTGCTGCCATTAGCACAGTTCTATATCTGCTGATAAATGATAGATAAATGGGGAGAATTGTGTTAGTCTGCATCTTCACCTTGGCGAATGTGCAAGGTGGACTTCCATTATTTGATATGGCCCATCACGGCCTGTCTTCAGCTCAGCATATGCACTTCATTATAATGGGAGGAAGGGGCAAGTGAACACTTTGCTTTCCCCAGCAAGTAATCCGTTATACTTCTTCAAAATGGAGCTATGCTGTATTCATTTGCTGAAAAGACCAGCGGCCTTACTGGTTTTATACACTACTCTGCCCTATTCCTTTAATGATATAGACAAATGGAGATCCTTCCTGAATTGCTCATTTCCCAAACTAGGATATAATGGCTTAGTATTGCAGATGGTGTTCAGCCATTGGCCTGTCACCAGAGATGAAGGTGAGGCTTAGGTCACACAGAAATGGCTCATGTATTATTCAGCCTGTCATTCACCTGCTGCTATTAGCTGTTGTATGACTCCGTAGGGGGGGTGTGTGTAGATAGGAGACGCATGACTTGTGCGCTTCAATGCAATCAGCTGTTTGTTATAAAGGAATGTTCTATTTATTAAGGAGAGTGCCTGTCTAGCTTGCGTCGGGATGAATGGCATCTTGAGAGCGTAGTTTGTTGAGGTTATCAAACCGGGCCCCTCAAAGTTGTATTTCTTAAAGCTGAACTGCAGGCTGATCTAGAACAAAGCACAATGCAGTTTGTGCTTCTTTAGGAAAATGACTTTTAAATTTAACTTCATAAATACCTAAATTTCTCTTGATGAAAGTCTCCAGGACTCGCACTAGGAGGAGGAGGAGGAGCACTCTGAGCCAATAAGGCTCTACCGTTCCCCATTACTAGTCCTGCTTACAGAAGAGGAGAGCAGAGGGATGACCTCATCAGTGTTCTGCTGCTTTTTTTACCGTCCAATTAGTGGGCTGATATGGAGAACTGTAAGAACTGGAGAAAAGTAAAGTCACCTACTTTCTTATACTATCTGAAAGGAGTGTATAGATTACAAGACTGAACAGAATGACAAATAGCTTGTCAGGTGAGGCACCTTTTCACCCGGGCGGTCTATAATCGTAAAATGTTCATCCTATCCTATATAATAAATGGTCATCCTGTGTCCTATCCTTCATAGCATTAAAACAAAATTGTCACTTTTGGTTTCTCACTTGGGAATTTCAGCCTCCTATATTTATTTAGCTGAGCAGAGTGTACTCCCATCTTTCCCATGTATCTTGCCCCCTGAACACACTCCTTACCTCCTATGTGACCAATCTCTGTTGTTACCACATTAGATAAGTCTCCAGGGTGCATTGGCCAATCAGTGATCAGTTCCCAGTGGATGTGCATGAACCCCCACAGGGGACCAGCCTGCAGTTTTTGTTTAGGGGCAGCCTGTATTCTATGTGCTTTATACCTCAGGAACCAGTCTCCAGAGTGTGTGCATTTGAGTAGAACCCCAGGCAATTGCAGTAGCTTGATAAGCAGCTGTAAAACATGTCTGGTTACTGGTTTACATGGCAAAGGCCACTAAAGCTAGGTTTAGTGTTTCATACATCACTGCCACTCGGCACAGCCAGGTAGAACACTGTACTACTGCCAGGATCACCTCTCTGCTGCTATAAACAAATCACATGGTTGTCCCTCTTAGCTTCTCATGTTGGGAAATATACATACACAAAATAGAAACAATCTTATATGAAACAGTCCACATACTTCAAATTATACCAAGCAAGAATCTGTACCCATCCAACAATAACGCCTGTCAATGAATGGACACACATTCCTAGTGTATACAGAAACACCTTAAACTGCTTCGAATACAACATTGTTCTTCACACTTTCACAATTCCTAAAATCCGCCTGTATGGTAGATGTGTCCTCTGACTTTACTGTGTGTGATCTCATTGTGTCTGACAGTAATACTACAGGAAGAAAGTGTTACCCAATGTGCCTGATGCCCCTTCCTCCAAACCACCTCGTGACCAGCATACATCGTGATGTTGTAATTACAAATGTTTAGGCATTCTCATGTTTATTTCTGTTGTTTTGTATTTGACACAACAGGAAAAAAAAGCCAAATCTGACACATTCCACGCTAAACTCCAAAACTGGACTGGACAAAATGATTGGCACCCTCAATTAATTTCTGGTAGCACAGCCCTTGGAAAAATAACTGAAATCAATGGCTTCCTGTAACCACCAATGGGTTTCCTACACCTCTCTATATGAATTTTGGACAGCTCTTCTGTCACAGACTTCTCCAGGTCTCTCAGATTGGAAGGGTTCCTTTTCCCAACTGCTGGTTTGAGATCTCTCCACAGGGCCTCTATGGGATTCAGATCTGGACCCATTGCTGGTCAGTCCAGTACTCTCCAGCGCGTTGTCTGAAACCATGTTTGACGTGTGCTTTGGGTCATTGTCCTGCTGTAAGACCCATGACCTCTGATGGAGACCCAACTTTCTGACACCGGGCCCTACTTTGCACCCCAAATTCTTTGGTAGTCTTCAGATTTCATAATGACATGCACACAGTCAAGACATCCAGTACTTGAAGCAGCAAAGAAACCCCAAAACATCAGTGACCCTCCACCATGTGTGACTGTAGGGACTGAATGTTTTTCTTTAAAGGCCTCATTTCTTTTTCTGAAAACAGTAGAATGATGGGCTGCACCAAAAAAGTTGTCTTTTTGTATCGTCTGTCAACAGCACATGCTCCCAAAAAGATTGTGGCTTCCTCAGGGAAGTTTTGGCAAACTCCAATCTGGCTTTTTTTATGTTTGTGTCAGCAGTGGGGTCCTCCTAGGTCTCCTACCATAGCGTCCCTTTTCATTCAGATGGCGACGTATAGTGGGAGCTGACACAGTTGTACCCTGTGCGTGAAGGTCAGCTTGGATTTGTCTGGAAGCTGATCGAGGGTCTTTATCCACCATTCCAACAATCCTTCGTTCCAATCTTTGATCAATTGTTCTCATTCGTACACGTCCAGGGGGATTAGCTCCAGCGCCACGGGCTGTAAACTTCTTGACAATGTTGCGCACAGAGGACACAGGAACATTAAGATCTCTGGAGAAGGACTTGTAACCTTGAGATTGTCCATATATATATATAATTTTTTTTTAATGGGCAGGCTCCAGCATAGTGAACAACCCCCTGACCCTAGCCTAGAGGGAGCATTGGCACCCTCACTACCCATTAGATACAGGTTCACTATCCTTTGGCAACCATAAGCTTTTACATAGAACAGTGCATGTGGTTTGATGGACCAATCACAACCACAGAGCAACAGAAGTAAACTCATCCCATTGGGGGTTTCAATCTCAGTAGATAGAAAACAGAAGCAGGTGGAAATCTACAGTAGCTTGCCTAAACCTGACCTGGGGGGGCACCTGGTGACGTCACCTTGTTAACCAATGGGAGTAGCGGGCTGTGACTCATTGTGAATGATGATGGTCACCTATAGTGATACAAGGGATGATTGCCTCCTATAGTGATGTATAGTGATGATTGCTATTTATCAGGAATGAGCTGCAGTTTGGGGTTTGTGACCCTTTTAATGTAGCAGTCACAAACCATTAGAGAGATGAGGACATGACAATCTGAGCACCTCTCTGCATCTCCATGCTGAGCCGCTCCCCTCCCCCAATCTGGCTTACTAACAGCTACAGGAAGATGAGACTCAGAACGGAAACCCGCAGGGAGGGGACGATGCAACCGACACCTGCAGCAGAGCACTCCGCTCACTGCTCATGACAAATAGCTAACATGCAATTTTATATCAAGATCAGGGCTAAAAAAAAACATTTTCCTGAAGCAACTTGGCTATCTCTTGAAACTGGTTCAAGTCTCGCTGTTTTATGACAGGCTGTCAATCAACCATAGCCAATAGAAAATGATCACGCTGGTCAGTGTAAAGCAATCTGCAGCCCTCCAGCTGTGGTAAAACTACAAATCATATCATGCATCTCCCTGTTGGGAGTCATGCCTGTGGCTGTCAGAGTATTGCAATGCCCTAATGGGACTTGTAGTTCCCCAACAGCTGGGGGGAGGAGGGGGGGGAGGAGTCTGCCTACCCCTGGTATCCTATGATATTTTTATATGTGATTACAAACAAAAATAAAAACAGTTTTGGCTTCAGATGCTTTAACACTGGGGTGGACAAATGAATATGGAATTCAGGAGCCGGTCTGTCCAATCCAGGAGCCAGCAGGATGTTTTAGGAGCCTGGCTCCTGGTTTTAGTCCAGCCCTGCTTTAACATGACAACGTATATCTGATGCTAGATCCACTTTAAAGGCTGTGACACACTGCACGCAAAGCAGCACCGAGCGGTGGCGCGTTGCCTTCGCGAGCAGTGTGTCCTGTATTTTTCTCCTCGGCACGTCAGCTTGCGAGAGCTCGAGGAGCTGAGCGTGCCGAGATGGAAAATGTCATCTTCAGCAAATCGGCTCGTGCGTATAAACCCGCGCATCAGCATGCAACGTCTGGCTGGTTGTTACGCACGAGCCGATTGGCTGAAGGTGCAGTCAATCATCTGACTGCATGGCTGAAGGGGCTCAGCTCACAGCTAAATATCAGTCATGTGCATCCTTTTGACAAGGGCGCTATTCAGACAGTTGCCCAAAAAACTGAGAAGAGCTCACAATCGTTACCAATGGATTGTACAAGGAAATCAGATCAGTGGCATGGGTTGCTGCTGTAGTATCAGAATAGACATTTGCATTATCACTCATCTGCGGTGTGTGATGGTATCATTGCTCAGACTGGCACCATACTATAACGCCACGCGTGACACATAGAGGAATCTTCACACTATGAAGGCTGAGTCATGGTAAAATGTCATATGAACCAAGTCCATGACTAATCAATCACAGAAATATAGACTAGCAGTTCTTATCCTGGACATTTCTAAAGCAGAACTCTGGACTAAGGTGCCAATCTGTTCTGGGCCCTCGCCTCTTCTGGGAGTGTCTAATTACTGGGTGTGCTGACCCAGCTCCTCTGTCCCTCCATTCATTTCCCCATATAACCTTTTATGTAGCTGCTAGGGGAGGAGCAAGGGGAAATACCATACCGTGTCACTTGAGTGACAGCTGTGAGTCTGCTGGGGTTGCTGATATCACATCCAAGATGGCGACACCCAGCGGCAGTCTCAGGGCTTTTGAACGTATGCACAGGGGAAATAACAAGCATAATATCCATTACATGTACAGATGCTGTTATGGGAAGATTGTTGAAATGAATGGTCTGGTGAGAGGGTCTCCTGAACTGCAACAGATAAAGATCAGGTCTCCTGCCCTACCAGGCAGTGCTGTGCTGTGTGACAGAGCTGTGTGACAGAGCTGTGTAAATATCAGGACTGAGTGGACAGAAATAAAAAAAACCTCAGACATGAGCTGTGTAAACCTCAGGACTGGATGGACAGAAATAACAACAAAAAACCCTCATATACATGAGCTGTGTAAATCTCAGGACTGGATGGATAGGAATGATAAGCCTTTGGTAGATATAAAAGTTTATATCTATGTCTTTCTTCTGTAGATTTAGCAATCTGTCAGGAGTTCAGGTTCAGATACTAATATGTTTATTGTTTTGTTTATTGTCAAAGGATTTTTGGCTGTCAGTCGAGCAATACCTATTTGTTTGCCCCCTTCCGCATACAGCAGCCAATCAGTGGCATCGGGGCAAACCGTAGACATCTGAAACTGGTGTAAGTTCACAATTGTCACCTGACATCAGTGGGTATCATGAGCCTAAGTGTGCGCAGCATTGCTTGACTGATGACTGATATGAATTCGGCCTCATCATTGTGGGATGTTGTGTATTCTGTGATCTAGGGCCACATCTAATGTATTATCAGGCATGCTAGGAAGATACAGGCGTCCATGTTGATGTAACAGTTGTCCTGTGTTCACCTTTCCCATTCTCCATGTGAGATCTGAGTCCGACTGAAGGGTTTGATGTCCAGGTTCTGTCTCTGATACGGTTTTCTCTTTCCAGGAAGCGATGAATCTCCCTCCAGACAAGATCAGCGTTCTCCGGCAGTATGACCAAGACAAGAAATGGGAGCTGGTGTGTGATCAGGTACGTGGGGGGGATGTCATCAGCTGTGCATGTCCTAACACAGATCTGTTTTATCAGGAAAGGTTCCAGGTGAAGAACCCACCGGTTACCTACATCCATAAACTCAGAAGCTATGTGGACAGTGGCGGGATCAGCCGCAAGGTAAGCTACCACACATGTTTAAAGCATTCTCTACCATTATTATAATTAGGAGGCAAATGAATTGCTGTGGATCGTATTGAAGGGACCTATGGCAGCTCCTAGACCAATGTTACACCGACAGTTGGTAAATCTTTGGAAAATAGTGTCCACAATTATACTCTTTCAGGGCCATGCCTATAATGAGGTCACCTCCGGCGGCATCTCATTGGGTCACTTCTGGGTGTGCCTGCTGCTCCGTTTCCTGCCAGAGCATCCCAGGTTGCTAAGAGTTCTTAGCAACCGGTGACTCTCTATCCGACGTGCCACCCAGCTCACTGTTGTCACTGATTGTCAGGAGCTGAGCGGGATGCTCTGGCTGGGATTCTGCCCAGCTCCTGGCAACCAGTGATGTCAGTGAGCAAACCAATACCAACAGCAAACCAACCTCGCCCCTCAACCCCCCCC
>NW_017306455.1:1040573-1067785 GCF_000935625.1 Nanorana parkeri
TTTCCCTCCCGGTAATGTGCACCACCAGTGCTCCCCTTTACCAACACCACCAACTTCCCTTCAGTCCGTGTATCTCCAGCACCAATCTCGCCCCCCCCCGCGCGACCTCAGTTGGCGAAAAGTGTAGGGACACCGCTGCTCAGTGTATTATGAATGCCAATAGAAGAATGGGGGAACTCACCAATAAGGTCTTGTACACACAGGTTTCAGCTTGTATAAGACCAGTGCATAGAGAAAGCTTTTATAAAGCATTTGCAAAGCCAGCATCAAGCTTCTTTATAGACTTTATATCTGGTGTAGGCAAACTCCAGCTGTGGGGAAACTACAAATCCCATTGGGCATTGCCACAGGTATGACTCCCAGAGGGAGATGCATGATGGGTTTTGTAGTTTTACTACATCTGTCGGGCTGGGGACGGCCTACCCCTGCTTTATAGCAACCTTCATCTGCAGTTTGGAGATATTAAACACAGATCTTTTTGGAAACAGAGGCTGTCACTTTAAACCAGCTGCTAGCCGGCTTCAGTAAGTTTAGCACTCTTTGGACTCTGGTTGAAGCCCACTAGCAGCTTGATGAAAGTGACAGCCAATGGTCCCATTTATATCTGTATTTTACATCCTCGAAGGTTGCTTTACAAGGTTCAACAAAGCTTGCTGAAAGCAAATGCTTTGTAAAAGCTAATTGCAGGCTGGTGCCAGTGTGAACAAGGACTTTGAGTTGTAAGAAATGTCAGGTGGTCTAACTCAGTGGTCCCCAACCCCCGGGCCGCGGACCGGTAACGGTCCGTGGATCAAATGGTAACGGGCCGCGGGGCCTCGCACTGCCAACGGGCTTCACAGTGAGGGGGCGGGTCCTGTGACTCACCTCCCGGCCGCGTCCATAGTAACAGGCGGCGGGAGGGGAGTCACAGGAGACGTGTGTGTCACAAGCCCCGCCCCCTGCAGTGAGTGCACACAACTCCCTGGCTGGGTAAGTCCGAGCGCGGGAGGGGGGAGAGGAGGCAGCAGCAGCTGGGTACAGATATGTCGGTCGGTATCTGGATGGGGGAGTAACTCTCCAGCATCTACTGAGCTATGAAATACCAGTTCTGGGTAACGTATAATGTATGGAGAGAGGAAGAGCTGTGACCTGATCTATGTGATTGTCTTTATTTTAGTTCAAGAAAAGAGTTCAAGAATCCACACAAGTTCTAAGAGAACTGGAGATCTCCCTACGAACCAATCACATTGGGTGAGTGCTGTATTCTACCTAGAGGGAAAACCTCTCCCCTCCCACCAAATCCTCCACGGCATGGGTTTAGATACGTCAGCTTCACACTAAGGATGGGGTAGGCACTCCAGCTGTGATGAAACTACAAATTGCACCATTCCTCTGCCCCTGGGAGTCATGCCTGTGGCTGTCAGTGTTGCAATGCCTCATGGGAGTTGTAGTTCTAGAGCAGCTGCATTGCTGAGGTTGCCCGCCCCTACACTTGATTAATGCGTTTTATAATGTCACATTGCTGATTGTATTAAATGATCCCTTTGTTGGTGAACAATTTACTGACTAAAAGAGGGAGACAAATGAGGAAGAGGTTTCGGAAGTCTAAAATTATTTCTAGACTACTTTTGGAGGACGTTTATTCCAAACTAAACCACCAACTCTCACTCAAGTCCTGAGCTCAGAATGTTCTATAGAACTGCTTATTGCTTCATCTCTTTTTGGTCTAGAGATTTTTTCACCCATTTGAGGGCTCCATAACCATGATACCATAGTGCATGAGTTAATATACTGTACACATACCGATTACACGCTGGCATGCGTTTTTCACTTGAAATGCACTGTGGCGCATTGTAATGCATTTAAAACCGGCCTTGTGGTGCATTATCTCTGCAGCTCGTTGGGTTGGGTTGCGGCTGCACGAAAATGCATGTTGGTGTGACCTGAAACCATAGGCGTGAACAAGCCCTGAATCATCCTCTAGTTTTATAGACAATCCTCAGAACAACTGAATCCATATTTGTGAAGTATTTCTTCAGATGAAACATTTGTGGATCTCTTTGGTCGGTCTCGTGTTTCACGTATCCAGCAGGGTGATAGTTATTGTGCTGCATTATTTCTCGCAGCTGACCTTCCTGTGTCAGGTTAAAGAAAGCAGATGGCATGTTGTATTTCTATGACTCTGCAATCAATTCCAATTCTACAATTTAAAATGATTTATTTTTATTGACTATGTACATATTCAATTATTATTATTATTTATTTGGTAAAAGTCAATTCACAAAGACAGTTATGCTGGGCACACACCTTACAACCATCGCAAGACTTTTGTCTTGCGATGGTTGTAAGGTACTTTAAAAAACGTACGATCTGCCCATCTTGCATAGGCAGATCGTACTTGCAATGATCGCAAGCCATGCCCCCTGAGGGGCGGGCTTCCGATGACCGCAATGCCGAATGAGCAGTGTACGCTTGCGCACACCGGCCCGTCCGGCTTTTATCTTTCGAACATGCTACACACCCGCCGAACATCGTACGATGCTCGGCGGGTTTTGAAACATGTTCATAGGTTTGAAGTCGTGCGACCTTACAGTAGTAGAGGTCGCACGGCTTCCACACACCTTACGATCATCGTACGATCGCGGGATTTCCCGCAATTATCGTACGATTATCGTAAGGTGTGTGGGGACCTTTACATAGGTTACAACTCCTTGAAATACCTCTTTATTTTCTGGCTGCACAGTTCTGCGACGGGTCTATTGAAGAGAGAGGAATAGAGTCATTCATGTTGGTAATAAGATAGCAATTCCTCCACCGTGAAGCATCTGTTTCTGAACGGAGTGTTTTGATGAGAAAATAGAAAAAAAAATGGCAAAAAAAATGCCAGTGTGTCATGTAGTAAATTCTTACCATGCTCTCCTCCTCCTGTATGCTGCCTAAGCACCAGCACCTGCAACCCGGCCACCCCAGCACTGCAAGGGTTAAATGGCCGTGTGGTGTAGAGGGCTAAAATAACAGTTACACTCACCTGAAAACACGATCTTGGCTGGCTCTCGGCAGCCTGCCTCCTCCGCTCCAGCCATGGTATATCCCTCAGCGTCCTCGCGTCCTATACACTGTATAGGGCGTGATAACTCACTGGACCTTAGACCGCTGAAGCAGAGAGGGAGCAAGGCTGAAGGGACCATTCTAACAGCCAGCCAAGATCGTGCTTCGGGTGAGTATATCTCTGTTATTTCAGCTCCCTAGATGAAATGAACACTTAACCCTTGCAGTGGGAGGGTAGCCCCACTTCAAGGGTTAAGATTGAATTTGCCCGGAGTTCTGCTTTAAAGCCCACAGTATGTGGTCACTGAAAATGCACTTTGTGTTCCCTTTAATTATGACAATTGCTACTCTTTCAGGAACTTATGTGACCACTTTCTAACTCCGTCCTCTTTAACTAAGAAAAGATTTAAAACAAAGCTCTCAGCAGAGGGCCACCACTGGCTGCTCTAATGAGAAGAGAGATGAATAGCTGGAGCTGGCACCTCTTTTTGTTTTTCTGCACCCAGTTGTTTTTCCGTTTTTCATCTTTCCAGGCTAAAGAAGTCATAACCCACATGGTGGACACTTACAGAACCACACACGGTCTGGGAGCCTTTTGCGCTACTTCAAATTCTTGTTTCTTTCTCTATATTGTGACAAATCTTATTCTCTGCGGTCATGGTGTAAGGTTCCTTTCTACTGTTCACAGGTGGGTGGAAGAGTTCCTGAGTCCAGAGGTTGGCGGCCTTGAAGCTTTGGTGGACTACCTGTCCTATGCCCAGTGCCCCTTCGCGTAAGTGGACACATCTAAACTATTAGAGGTGCTTTGTGTGCACCTATATGCAGATGTAATGGTTGTCTAGAAAAGTCTTTCTGACCATTGAAACTCTTTTCCAGTTGTGTTGATATCTAGGTATCCTATAGAATTAATTCCTGGATTCTATGTCTACTACATGACTCGTCTCTCACTTTCGCCAACTTCTCTCTCCATTCCAGGTTAGATATGGACAGTTCAGACAATGGAACACCTGACAAATCCAAATCCTTACAGAGGTCAATGGAGGATATTAACAAAAGCAGCACATCCTCTTCTCCCACAAGCATTCCATCGCGTGCCCGCAACCTAACCACCAAGTAAGCCATAAGATGCATGAGAACACCACTTGCCTTCTGGGTATTCCTTCTCTTCTTGGCACCAGTTGGTCTTTACTTCCACAGTGACTGAATCATTAGCGGTGATATGGCCTGTTACCTCAGGACCCAAACCCTTTCCTTCTATTAACACCCTTCCATCATGGAATCCTCCACAAGCATAACAACTGACTATGAACTTCTTTGTTCCATAACCATCTATACCCATACCCTATACATTTCTATATTCATAATTTAAATGTATAGATATCTAGCTAACACCTTACTGAGCATGTCACGTGAAAGCTAAGAAACCCTCTGCCTGTAAGCCGTGAATTCCCAAAACGTGACATGACCACTAAGTACATTTCGTCCTCTAATAACCAACCTGAGTTTCGTCCACTAAATCCAGATTATGGTTTTCAGCCCCAGTCTTCCCCAGCCTTCCTTATTCCTTGTCTGCTAGGATAACCTTTCCACAGACATGACTACACGATCTGTTCTATGTTGTGTAGTGTTTTGTATTTGTTTTGTATTATGTATTTAATTTGTATTATATTATGTACTTTGTTGCTATTAAGGAACAGAACATCTTATTGAAAACCACATTATCTACCACATAATTAAAACCAGTCCCTTGGAAACGAGGGTAAACAATGGCATGAGATTACAATCACCCGGGTAGTTTAGGCTCTTAAAGTGAACCAGCCAGGATGGAAATACGCCAACGCTAACTTGCTGCTTCTTCGTTAGGCACTGACCTGGAAAAAAAAAAGTACAGACAGTGAAGTTTCGGTAGATTTGAGATGCAAATTATTTTTCCAGGTCAGTGACTTAAATGGTCTGATAAGGAAGACAGTCCTGTAGTTTGCAATTTCCAAAACAAGTCAGCAAATGCAGCTCCTATATTCCTATCCTGATGGAAAAACTGGCCATACAGGTTACAATCAAATTGTACAATTTTCTGTAGATTTGCCAAAATTGTGTACTGCAAGGACCTACTTCAAGAATCTATTGAGTTTGTATCCACTCACAGACAATTGCATTGCATCGTTTTGAGAATTTTAATATGTACAGTCAGATTGTAACTTGTATGGTCAGCTTTGTATGCGTGTCAGCAGATGTAAACATTTCACAATGAATCACTTGGAAGTACAACACAAAAATAGAAGGTTACCCTTTCCTGACAATCCCACAGACCCATTAATAAGGTAACAGCCTTGCACAATTACCACATAAGTCAAAGTACAGTAAGTGACAACAACCAATCAGTGATGCTTTAAAAGGTCTAAACCCTTGGTTCTCAACTGGTGGGTCATGACCCTATGTTCAGTGTGTCACAGCGTGCCTTCCACTTTTCTAGGTGAGAGGCTCCTCAGCCTCCACCTTTTGCAGCTCTGTCAGTTCTCACGCCAAAATATGCTGCCTGGCACCGAGTTTCAGCTTGAGGCGGATTGGGCTGTGGTTATGGCAGCAAGGGAGCTCCATCCATATGTACAGCTCCCTCGTGTGTCCTGCAGAGATGCCTGGACTGGAGTGACGTCACATCCTGGCTCCTGCCACCTCTACAGGGCATGCAAGGGAGTTGTACAATCAATGCACATATGGATGAAGCTCTGTCACAGCACAGCAGCCTGCACTGGACCCCAGGCTGAGGATCCACTCCAGTTCTCGTATGGTAGGGAGACTGGGTGGATCTTAAAAAAAAAAGAAAAAAGAAAAAAAAATGTTGTGTGTGAGATTGTCCCTGTGGTTGTGTGAGTCTGTCAGTGTTTTTGAGGGCCTTTTAACACTAGTACAGTGCAATAATCGCACAGTCCCGTGTGAGTAACACACTGTACTGTGCAATCGCACCTACTATGCTTTCTAATGTGGGAGGTGTGTTACGTTGCCATTCATTTGAATGGCATCCAGTGGCGTAACAATCCCAGGCGGCCGCTATGGGGCCCGAGGCACGGCGGGGCCCAGCCAGGACATCTCCCTGATGCCATGCGGGCCGCCTGGGTCGCTATGGCATCTTGCTCGGACAGCCAGGCTGCTGGCTGTCACTGGCGGCTGTGAGGAAGAACGCTCCGTTCCTTCTCACAGCCGCTGCTGAGTTGGTGACAACCAGCAGCTTCGCAGGAGGTGGCTGGGCCCGTCATCGGCAGTGATCGAGGGGGAGGTGGCCCGGCGATCGAGGGGCGGGGCCCGGCGATCGAGGGGTGGGGCCTGGCGATCGAGGGGGTGGGCCCGGCGATCGAGGAGGCGGGGCCCAGTGACGGAGGAGTCGATCGTGGAGGAGAAGGAGGCAGACAGAGGATCAGGGCTGACAGGTAAGAGGGCTTGACCGCCCGCCTGAGACCCTGCAGAGCCTACTATAGAGAGTCTATGGTGGGCTCTGCAGGGTCACCCTCAGGTGGGCTGTTTGGGTTATCAGGTGGGCGTAACTAGAAATCACAGGGCCCCATACAAAATTTTGCTATGGGGCCCTGTGATTTCTAGTTACGCCCCTGATGGCATCCCAAATGCATCTCCCACCCGCAGTTCGATCGCAGTGCGACTTGGGTCGTGACTTAGTGAACAAGGACAAATGTTGGTCCTGAGGTTTACACAGGTTGAGAACCACTGTTCTAAACTATTCAAAAGTGACATCTGATTGGTGATTGTGGATCACTGCAAATAGTGCTCTTTTCACTTATTAAATAGCAATGCCTGACCACAAGCAAGTTTTAGCACTGCTGGTGACATTGTTATCTGTTTGGTATCAAGAAATGGCTGGCAAGCTGATTTAATTTATGTTAACAGATACAACTTTTACAACCGCGCTACAATGAGGAACTCCCGGCACGCTAACATGAAGGATGATGTACACGTGTGTGTCATGTGCTTGCGGGCAATCATGAACTATCAGGTTTGTACCAGATAAAATGCTAAGTGTTGTAATTGTGATTGGCTAGCTGAAAAAATTAAAGAGGAAAGTTCAGGTCTATGTACCAGCCATGTTACAACATAGAGAACTGTCCTCTTATGTGTAGTAGTACAGTGTAATACAGTCCTCATTCTGACATAGGAGTAAAACCAATTACAGGGACATACTTCATTCTCCCAAAAAGTCAATCCATCAGTCAACGATGCATGTAAGTGTCACTTTGTCTGAAGCAAGTATAATTTGCAAAGTATAGCAATGACTAAAACTTGAGACCTCCTGTAGTTCTTTCTGTTCTGATCCCCTCTGCTTCCAATCCATTGGCCATGTTGGCCACAGGGTCTCTGGAGGAGAAGCTCAGGGGCCTGATGTGTAGGCAGAGCCAGACAGTATGTGGAGCATTGGCTACATGGTGTCGGGTAGAGAAGCTTGGAGGACTAACCTTTAGTCAGAGCCAGACAAACAGTGGAACACTGGCCACATAGTCTCTAGAGAAGGAGTTTGGGGGAGTGATGTTCAGGCAGAGTCAGAAATTAAGTAGAACATTTACCACGTAGTCTCTTCAGGGGAAACCTGGACCTTTAATGCATTTGTGCCTCCAATGAGCAATGCGGAGCAGTAATAAAGTCCATGTCCACTTGTCACTTGCTTTGCTATGAGGGAATGACAGTTGCAAAACATTGTAATTGCTGCGACCAAACAAGAACTCTTGTAAGGAAATCTGGCTGCTGCTAAGGGATATAAAGGGGGCAAATCAACTTCAAGAAAAGCTCAGGAACAGGCCTGGAGGACCACCAGTTTAGGGTTTCATAAGTCTAACATTTGAACTCATCTGTTAAATTTGTTGGTAATAGACCTCATATTATGTATGTGTAATAGACCATAGTCAATATGTGTATTGATATATATTGTATTCAATGACTGTGTCTTCTTCCCATACAGTCAGGATTCAGTATGGTAATGTCCCACCCCTCCTGTGTAAATCAGATTACTCTCAGCCTCACCAACAAGAACCCCCGGTGAGTAAAGCCTGTGATAGGAACTCTACAGCTGATATGACACCTCCTGCCATTATTTTTTGGATGTCCTCTATCTTCCTTTTTCTTCTACATTTCCTTCCAAATGTCAGCTCCAATACTGATTAAAGGAAACCTGTCATGAGCTAAAACAAAGTGGCTACCTTTGGTGACCTCTACCTTTGGAAATGCTAGGTGCTTAGCTTGCATGTTGAACGTTTTTCTTCAATACATTGAGACACTGGTCCTGAACAACTATGCAGATAAAGCCCTTTGACTTTTTTCAGACTACATTCACGTTCCTGGTCAGTATATATCTAAGCATTGAAGACCGTGGGCCAGCACAGCAGCCAGGCATATATTAAAGCACAAATCTAGCACCATGCGCCTCCATCCTTTTCCTCTGTTGCCACAATAGCATCACTAGGTTTGAAGGGCTCATCATGTTTTCAACATGCAATAACATTTTACAATATTAAATTAATTTCCTGTTTTATCTACTAGCAGGCTCTGCACCATTTCCTACAACATATATCATATATCATATATAGGCTTGTTACCTGCAGGCATTGCACAGCAGTAGGACAATAGCACAGCTAACTTTTTACTGTTTCTCTCCTTGCTCCTTCTTCATTTTAAAATACATTTGTCTTTTTCTTTAGTACGAAGGCCCTGGTCCTGGAGCTACTGGCAGCCGTATGTCTGGTCCGGGGAGGACATGAACTGATACTCTCAGCCTTCAGTTATTTCCGGGAGGTAGGGTCATTAGCAGATGTGAATGACATACAAATAAGGAGGTGGGGTCATCAGGGACAATGACATACAAATAAAGGAAAGCAGTGATCGCTGATTGAAGCGATTCTCCTTACACTTGTCCTGGTGACGCAACAGAAAATGTGGGTCAATTTCCGCAGTGGGATGCAGAAAGCACTTTGCCCATAACTTAAAAAAAATTGGCTGGTACCCCAGTCCGTCAACACAAGGCAACTTTTGTCATGTTTTTATTCCTGTGTCCCCACTGGAGACATTCTTGTTGTCACCAAAATGTGAGGGACATTTTTCTATGGGGATATATCTTTCTGTAAAACCTATCTAAGGAAGGTTTTGCGTTCACTTTGATGAGATTTCTGCTTACTTCCTGTTGTATCTAAGGGACAGGAAATACAAGGAAATCTCCTTAATGAAACATAGCAAAAAAAATTACAATTTTCTACTGTAGTCAAAACTGGCTTTAGAATCACCTTGTATATAAACACATTGAGGGGAATTTATCAAAACTGGAGAAGACAAAATTTGGAGCAGCTGTGCACTGCAACCAATCGGCTTTCATTTTCAAATCTCAACTGAACAAAATGAAGAGAGAAGCTGATTGGTTACTATGGACAACTGCTCCAGATTTTGTCTGCTCCAGCTTGATAAATTCCCCCAATGTGTATTATATCAGGGTTGCCAAATTAATATGGAATTCAGGAGCCAGACTGTCCAACCCAGGAGCAAGCAGGATATTTTAGGAGCCAGCTTCATTGACAACAACTAGCTGTTATTTTTAAGGAGCATTGGCTACCTGGCTCCTGTGATTTTGTCCAGCCCTGCATTATATATAATATAATTGTATTAACTATTCCCATAGCGTGTAATAATCATTACTACATCTGACTGTATACGTGTCTGCACAGGTGTGTGGAGAAGGTGCAAGATTCGAAAAGTTAATGGAATATTTCCGAACTGAAGATTCCAACATTGACTTTATGGTGAGTGTACAACATTGACATTGAAGTGGGTTATACAAATATGAGATACAAAAGGTTGGGATCTGAGTAATAACCTCAAGCATTTCAGATGTCTCAAACTGTTGATGTATGCCCATGAAGACATAGTTTGAGGAGTTTGTGTGTGGAGGAATTTGAGATGCTTACGTAGACCGCTGGCCCTACTGAACACCTTTGGAATGAATTGGAACACCAATTGCGATCCAGGTCTTCTCAGTAGTTGACCTCCCAAATGGGCATGATTAGCAAAGACACTCTCCAAAATCTTGTATATGCCTTACCAGAAGAGTGGAGGCTGTTATAGCTGCAAAGGGGGGGGCACTTCACATTAACGCCTGTGTGTTTGGGAATGGGATGTCCAACCATCTCATATAGGAGAACCTTTTTGCTACCCACTGCAACACAGCAGCTTCTAATCTTCATGTTTCCAGGACAGGTTAGAAAGGACAGTTAAAAAAACTCTACTTTCCCTGAACCCCCCCCAAGGTCCGCTCTCTCTCACTTACATTCTCCTCCTCACTGTTTTCCTGTTTCTGTCTCTCCCCATTAATATTCTTTCTCTCTTACTCTCCCCTCTTTCCCCCGTTGGCATCCCTTGCTCTTCTTATGTCATGGATGTTTGGACTGTTCGTTTAGAGAATCTCTAAAGCAATGGCGACCCCTGTCCCTATAGGTAGTTCCTCACTGGGTCGTTATAATATATTTCCATGGATCCGCCCTATGCAGTAATTGTCATGCCACTCATGTTATCATATTCCTTCTATATTCTCGGACCCTTACATTACGTATTTGCATGCTTATATCTACTCACCTTCAGTGCCCTTTACTGATATCTCAATTTGATATGCCTATTTGTCCATGTGTATTTTCTCACGTTACCACTGCCGGACCAAAGTTGTTGTATGTTTGTTTTGGTTTTTGTGTACTGTACTTTAATACGAATTGTTCGAATTCCGTGAACTCTGTTAATAAAAACTGATTCAACTCTAAAAAAAACCCTCTACTTTCCAATATGTTTATATACTTGGCTGTCTTTCCTCCATTGTTTTAATGAATAATATGTGTTTGTGTGTCTGCAGGTGGCTTGCATGCAGTTCATTAACATAGTGGTCCACTCTGTGAAAAACATGAATTTCCGGGTTTATCTGCAATATGAATTCTCCCTCTTGGGATTGGATGAGTACCTTGAAGTAAGTGTGCACCCAGTTACAGATCTCTTACAGCCAGTTGCAAGCGGTACAAGTCTTCATAGATATGTTTGCTAACCTGTCATGAGGCAAGATGGAAATTTCGTCTCTTTACTGCAATATCCAAACATAGTTTGGATATTGGGTAAATATCACAATCAAAACAAACCAGCAAAGTAAATAATTATTTCCTGATTTGCAGGAGTTGAAGAAGACAGAAAGCGAAAGGCTTCAGGTACAGATTCAGGCCTATCTTGACAATATCTTTGACGTGAATAATCTTCTAGAGGACACTGAGAACAAGCATGAGATGCTGGAGCATGTTGATGATCTACAAGTTCATTTGGCTCATGTAAGTTCCTAACATATGGACAATGGGATTTGTATGATACAGGAGAACTGCTGAATTCTGTAATGTACTGAGTAACCTTTTATGGTTTTTTAGCTCACAGAGAAGCTACAGCAAACAGAGAATGAGTACATGAGAAGAGTGGCAGAGCTAGAGAAGCAGCTGGACCAGACTCGCAGGGAAGTGGCTGCTTTAAAGGTAAGTGTGTTTTCTGAGGTTGGCAACCCAAATGTATTTCACAACTGCATTCAGGACGAAAAGAGTTATCTTTATCGTTAGCATTGTTGTGCATGTCTGGTGAATGATAAATATATATATGCACTTCTACACTACATGCATGTTTCCTCTCTTTACAAATGCTGGAAGTAGGGTAAAATACCCTTTAATCTGCCACAAATCCAGTGAGCTCCTAACTGCACTGAAATCCAAAGCATTGTTGTCAGCCCTGCTTGAGTTCTTCTTTGCTGGACTATAGAACTCCGCCTGTACCATGCCTCTTTGTCCCTCTCTGCATTCATACATTTATTTCCTATCCAGCAAATCAGTGCTACTGCCTTGACAACCAAGAGCCTGCCCACACACTGTGTACAGAAATGGCTTTTGGGAGATGTAGTCCTGCTTAGATCGGTAGGAATTGATATAAGGCACCCTGCTAATCACACCTCCCAGCAGCAGATCCTGCAAGATTTATACAAACCTGGTACTGTGGGGGGTTTGGGTTTAATTTAGGTCATACCTAAAAATCCTTTAACACTAAACCATTGTGTGGACAGAACTTGTGCTTGGAATGAACTATTGACCACTTAACAATGTATTCTTCCTCTCAAATCCTTCAGGAGAAGCAAGCTTCATATGCCCCGATGGATACACACCTGGCTGTAAGGCGTTTAAAATCCAGCGATCAAGGAGTACTGTGGGTTGAGCCTGCAGGAGACACGTGTACAGATGACTCCTCTCCTAGCAGTGAAAACACGGGGTACCCCATTACCATGACTGTCCCTCCAGTCTCCCCATCAGCCATCAGGCTTACTATAGTATCTCCTCCAGCCACAGCTTCAGGTAAATGTTTTTTTTTTACACATCTTTTAAAAGGAAGCTAATCTAAGTCTAAGTTCTGTGTGTGTTGACTTAATCAACTGTGTGAATAATTTGAGCTCCACCTATAGAGCTCTGCATACACAGACTGTTTTTCAGCAAAGCTGTTAAGATTCGCCTATAACTTTTTCCTAAACATAATAGAGAAGATATGCACACCGACTCTAGACTTTCCCTGTATGTGCAGCTGTAATTCTGTAATACATGCTGTGGTATAAGGTAGATAGGGTAGACATAGCAAGGCTTAATTTCTCTATTCGAGATCACCCTAAAATTTCAATCAACATGAAAATATTTGAATGAATTATTTAGGCTATTGGGCCAGATTAAAATTAAGATGTGCCTTCTATACCATTAAGGATCACCCATTTTGTTTTATTGAAGTGACATTGATGAAATGTTTGGTGTCATGGTGCTAAATGACTGATGAGCCCTGTGATATGTTTTGTCCAGTTCAGGCTCCATTTGGCAGCCTCCATACATAGCTGATGCCCTCTCCATGTGGCTCAAAGGAACCCTTCAGGCAGCATCAGAACTTTCTACCCAGTTTTTAGACTCATGTAGATAGCAAGTCATTTACACACCCAAGCATCTGCCTTGCTAATCTAGTGTGAGTGCCATAGTAGCATAAAAAGGAATAAAAAAGAAGTGTTTTTCTTTTTATACTGCTGTTTTTACATATTTGTACTGTATCTGTGTGTGTATGTATCTATAACTGTGTGTGTAGATATACATTACATACATAGATAAATACATGAAACAGGTTTTTCAGAGCATTATATAAATGTTATCTCTTTTCAGTCTGGCATTGTCAAATTGAAACCTCAGACAGAGCAGTCTTAAAGGGAAGTGTCACTGGTCTGAGTCACACTGAGCTCTTATAAACCGGGTTTTACCAACAAAGTAGCTAAGGAGACGAGGGAAAGCAAGTAAAAAGCTGGCTGCATAGATCCCTATTATACTACTATACAATATTTCATATTTACCTAAACAGAACTAAAGCTTTTATTCTTTTAGTTGTTTAGTTAGTTTAATAACAATAAAAAAATGTATATAATTCCTCTAAGTTTTATTTAATTACAAGATGACATTTTATTTATTGCAAAAGCACTTTGTCTTATAAGCCATAACCTTCATGCAGAAAACCTGTGCCTAGGAGATGGACAATTTGGAGTATAAAGTTTACATCTTGTCCCCTGTTTTCAGATACTGTTACTCACAAGACAGAGGAATATTCAGATGCTTCCAACTCTCCTTTACTGTCAATTCTGGAGTCAGAGGTCCGCACTGCCCCGCCAGTTTCAGGGTTGGATCTCAGCATGGTCACTACCATCTCTTCAAAGATCATGTCTGAGTCTGCGGTTCCACCACCTCCTCCCCTACCAGCAACAAAGGGTGACAATACAGAATGCCAGCCACCACCACCCCCGCCGCTACCTTCTGATATCAGCGGGTTTCAGCCAGTTACACCAGCTCCTGCTATCTCAGGTGTTCCTCCTCCACCGCCACCTCCTCCTAATTTCATGAATGGCTCTCCTGTTCCTCCACCGCCCCCTTGTGGACCTCCTGCTCCTCCTCCACCTCCTTGTTTTGGCGGTGGCCCCCCTCCTCCTCCTCCGCCATTTTCTGGAGGCCTTACTGGACCACCACCTCTTGCACCAGGCGGCTTAACTACAGGTAATAATGAAGAGGACTATTGTGCTAAGGTAACATGTTTGAGTACTTAAATAGTGCTGGCCTAGTTTTGATCGGATAGCACAATCGCCTTTAGATCTGTAAACAACAAGCACCTGTCTGAGTGCATGCAAATAAAAGCCAGGCTATGCCAAATATATCTTTTGTTTTGGATAGAGCAGGGAAGTGTTAGAATATCTGTAGAGTTTTTATTGCCATCTGTGTCTCTACTGGGAAGATTTTCCTTCTCTGGGTTTCTGGCAGATGAACAGTTTTTCTTCTATACTAGCAGAGTGATTTTCTTTATATAATCTGTGATAATAAAGACTTGGCAGGAGAGAAAACAGTACAGTCATTTGAGTATCCAGCTCACGTGAACATATGTCACTGCATACAATGTTTGGGGTTACAACATGCAAGATATAAAATCTCGTATGTAGAACAAGCCATCAGTGTTGGTTAATGATTGTCTCCTTCCAAGTCTAGGCCTGTTACCGTATGTGTAGTGACTCTTGCAGAGTGTTTAAAGAGATGAAGCATGGGGAAATGTGTGCGATGTTGTATAGATATACTGGATATGTGGTGTTTTAATGCTTCTTTGTAGGAAAGGGGAGATTTTCCAACACCACAAATATCAATGGCATCAGAAAACCAATAAATAAACATTGCTATCCCTGTCATGTAGGTGTGAGTATTAAGAAACCAGTACAGACTAAAAACAGGATGCAAGTCTTCAACTGGGTGGCCTTGAAACCCACACAGATCACAGGTACCGTCTTCACGCAAATGGATGACGACAAGGTTCTTCAGGTAGGAAAAACATGACCCGTGCTTTGATGTAACGTTGGGACCATGACATTAGTGAAGTCATCTTATTGTATTGCTTCTGTCCTACCTTCAGGAACTTGACATGAGTGACTTTGAGGACCATTTTAAAACGAAGGCCCAGGGTGCAAGTGCGAGCACCTTTTCAAAGAAAGTGAAGGCAGCACAGAGCCAGCCAGCCAAGATTTCCCTTATTGAGACAAATCGGGCCAAGAACCTGGCAATTACCCTCAGAAAAGCAGGCCTATCCCCTGAGGCCATCACTTCTGCTATTCAGCGGTAAGTAACCAAGGGTTCCTTAGTCAGTCATTGCCCTTACATACTATCTACAGTGTAAACAAGGACACTAATGGAAGAACACAGGAATCTGTTCATCATTGAATGAGTATAGTCTTCTAATGAAGCGGTGGGGAAAAAGATTTTACAGTGAGAACAAAAAATCCAATTTTTCTGAATGATCTCGCATTTAATTTGGCAAATTACTTGTAAAACTTCTGGTGCACTATAAGAAGATGGCCTCTCTGTCAAAACTCTCATGTTGTTTGCTTATGTGTTACAGGTATGATATGCAGGCCCTGAATGTGGATTTCCTGGAGCTCCTGGGAAGGTTTCTTCCAACAGATTGGGAGCGGCAGCAAATCTCCCGCTATCTGAAGGAGGAGAAGCCTCTAGACCAGCTGGAGGCAGAGGACAGATTCATGGTCCACCTCTGTTCTATCCCCAGACTGGCTGAGCGAGTCAACACAATGATCTTCATTTCCAGTTTTGCCGACACTGTCACCCGTCTTACGCCGGTAAGAGTAAATGATTTTTTGATACATATGGAATATAGAGCTATGGTTCTGCTCTTACAGTTAGGATAACATTACACCTTAAACAGTAATTTCACTTCCTTACAAAATGTGGGGAAAAGATATTTACCCCAGAGCATTCCGCCACCTCTTCCTGGCCCCACTATTCATGTGTTTTAGCTGCATGGGGAACTCCCCAGCCGCTAGCCAATGTACGGTCTGTACACCGTACGCCACACTGCAGATCCAGCATAACACTTGCAAATGGCAAGCGCTCATTGGTCAGTATAGTTACATGACCACTCTGACCAATGAGAAGTACTTCTGAGCCTGGAACCACGTCCTCAAAGAAAGTAAGTAGCGCTAATCATTAGTCAGCATGGTCATGTGACCGTGGCCCTTCCTGTGTGATCTTGCAGAGCCCTCCTAGTAATTATTGTGCACTAGAGAATGGTATGCTTTTATGTTGTAGAGATCTGAGGTTGGAAGTGGCTGAGTATTTTAGCAATAGACACTGGGCAGGGCTGACACTCCACTTAACAATGCTGTGCGTTGTGAGAAGAGTGCATTTCTATCCGATCATCAAGTCATTTTGTGTACTGGGTCTTTAAAGGAAACAATGCGCATGTATTGCACAGATGTACTGCATATTGTTTTACTTTTACCTTCACATACCTTTTAAAGTGATTCTAGCACTTAAGATACTACCAGGCATAAAGGGAAGTCACTTTCTCTGCAGTCACTCTGCTACTGGTAATGAAGGCAGTTCTAATCGGGCAAAGCTCTGACACTTCCTTCCTTATAGTTTAAAGTTTGCCAGTTCATTACTTTACTATGACTGGCTGCCCCACTGGCAAAGCTGAATGTGTGGGCAAACTTTGACATTGCCAGGAAGTGCCGAAACATTGGTTGGTCACAGTGTCCCTGCATTTGACTGTACAGCAATGAAAGCAGCAGCCCGCTCTTCTTTTTTTTTTCTCTTATAAAGTGAGAGAATTAGTTAGCGGGTGAGATCAAACAGGCGAGGAGTTATATTTTTATGGATGTTACTGCCTGTTCAAATTGCCAAGATGAATCAAATTGTGATTTACACACAAACAGGTAAATGTACTAACATCCCCAGCGCTAAAAACACAGCCTGATGTGTCCCTCTGCCTGCCAGTGTCTTTTCTGAGCGTGACAGGTCCATCAAAATGAATACTAAGGAAAGGGCTAGGATGCCGGATGTGCTCACATGGCTTGCAAAGCACATAGAAAAAGGGTTGGTGAAGACATAAATACATAATAAAATCATGAAAACACACACACACACACACACACACATAGATATATATATATATCACAAGGTTGTGCAAATTTGAAGTTTATTCTATATTTCTATGTGTGTTTACATTTTACTTTGAATTATTTTCTAGCAACTCAATGCTCTTATTGCTGCTTCCATGTCAATCAAATCCTCCGAGAAGCTGAAAGGGATCCTGGAGGTGAGACATTAGGACTATTATTTATACTCTTAAACTGCCTAATTAATCAACTTTGGCTTGGCTACGGTATTTATTACAGTTAAGCACACTCAGAAGCAGGTAGGACCGTGAATGAGCTCAGGAACTGAATGACCTCTGACCTTTGGCAAGCAAATGACCTCTGACCTTTGCCTCTCAAGCTGGAGTGTCAGCATAAAACTAAGGGGGTGAATCCAAATCTTTCTTTACAAGTCCATATAATCAGACTATATAGCCAAATGTTTGTAGACCTGTGCCCATCACATCCCTATGAGCATATGGGATATCCCATTCCAAAACGATGGGCATTGTTCTGGAGTTGCCCCCTCTTTGCAGCTATAACAACTTTTCTTGGAAGGCTTTTCACAAGATTTTGGGAGAGTATCTGTGGGAATTGTTGCCCATGCAGCCAAAAGCTCTAAAGGGTCAGGTACTGATGTTGGACAAGATGACCTGGTTTGCTTTGGTGTTCCTGTTCCAATCATCCCAAAGGAATTCAGTAGAGTTGCGGTCATGGTGCAGGTCATTTGAGTTCCCTACCCCAAACTCCTCAAACGATGTCTTCATGGATCTGGCTTTGTGCACCAGGGGCACAGTCATGCTGAAACAGGAAGGGTCCCTTTCCAAACTGTCACCACAAGGTTGGAGGCCCACAAATGTCTTTGTATGCTGTAGCATTTACTTACCATTCAGTGAAAACACCTGAACTCTACTTTGGAGGAGGTGTCCACATACGTTTGCTCATACATTTTAGTGTATAATAACATAAGAGTGACAATTCAGATGCAAGTACCACACAAACAAGGCTTCAGCCACTTTGAGAAGATGCCTAATCTCTCCCTGAATACAGTTTTCTGTAGGTCCAATGTGCTCTGACCCTATCCCTCTATTTACTATACAGCTGTGAGTCTGCACATTTTCTCTTTGAGCATTTCTGTGCTATTCTCGTCTGTCTCCTCCTTATATCCCCTATGATGTGGCTTTTCATGTCTCTCTCCTGTTGCAGCTGATTCTGGCATTCGGAAATTACATGAACAGCAGTAAGAGAGGTGCAGCATATGGATTTCGCCTTCAGTCACTGGATGCGGTGAGTGTCTATCAGAAAAATCAATTCCCCTTCAATCAGGATAAAAGTAGAATAATAGAGTTGAACAGTATAGGGCATGAAGTGGGGGTCTAAAGATGCAACTACAAGTTAGCTAAATGGATTTGTTCTTTAACCACTTCAAGACCAGGTGTTTAGACCCCCTTCCTGGCCAGGCCATTTTTCAGTGTTCAGCGCTGCGGTACTTGACTGATGTTTATTGCGTCATGCAACGCTGTACTGAAATTAATTTTATACCATTTTTTGGGGACAGATAGGGCTTTATTTAAAGTGACCTTAGCCCATGTATGGTAAAATAATGGGTCACTTAATCCGCTCTCTTCCCAACAGCATAGCCCATTACCACAATGCTCATTTCAAATAAATTCAACAATTTACTGGGTTTTGGGGCATGTGACCTAGTCCTCCTCTACCACCAGGCTCTTGTTATGGGTCCAGCACTGTCCCACATGGCCAGGTAAAGAACCTTGTAGCCTTGTGTAGACTTTGAGCATACACAGGGCTTCTTCCCATTGTCCCAGTAGCATTAGAGTGAGGAAAGTAAGTACATGCTGCTGGGAAGGAAGGGATGGAGCTAAGAGTACCTTTTACATAGCCCTCACTGGGCAAATGGACAGGCCATTTAAAAGGCACAGCAGCACAGAAGGCCTCATTTATGCCTAATTACAGTATTGCCCACAGCTCCACTACCAATTTCTATTGCCCCTTTTTCTTGTATTGTGTTGTTGAAGTGGAACCCCAACCATCCTGCTATATACACATGAAAAGCAGATTTACCTTCCCAAGCATTTAGAATTCCGTTTAGCCATTCTTGTGATTCTAACACTGCAGAACCATGTGACACCTCCTCTGTGACATGCCCTCTGCTTCTCAATGGACAGTATATGATGCTACTGGTTCAGTGTCCAGTGTCAGGTGATACAAGAGGCTGATTTGCCCAGGCACCAGCAGCAATTGTTAAATGGTTAGAGTATACAAGTATCAGGACATGTATGGCTGCTTAAAGGGAACCTGTCACAATAAAAATCTGGGAGCTGACTTGGGCTGTCAAGTTGCAGGTTTGACTGTTTTTTCTGATCCTTGCCCCACTAACCTAGAACAGAAGTTCAGACTTCACAGGGCTGCATGCCTATTGAAGGATATTGACATAGATCATAATAAAGCCAGGGTAAGTATGGGTGCCCTACGGAATGCAGACTCCTTATTTCTATCTAGAGTGAACCTGGCATCATTGCCTGTACCCCTATATGACATGCAGAGTCATATGTATGTTGTGTAAGCATCCCTGTCACCAGGGAAAACTGATTGGGTATAGCTGCATGTCATCCTGCCTAGGACCCAGGTCTAGAAGAGCACACAAACTATTTCTAGAATAGAGTACTTACCAATTTGTGTCTATTTACAGCTCCTGGAGACAAAGTCTACAGACAGAAAGCAGACCTTGCTTCATTATCTGGTACGAGTGATCAGTGAGAAGTACGCTCACCTGATGGGGTTCCACACTGACCTGCACTTCCTGGAAAAGGCTGCCACAGGTACCCGAGGACACTGTCATACAGACGTTCTAATATTGAATAGAGTAGGGACTGCAGTGATCCCATTGGGGACATTTCCCCTCATTCCTAGCCTTATGGAACCAGTGACTGGAAATAAAGGGAAATGTTTCCACAGGGCAGCAGATAGCAAAAACAAAAATGGATTCTACCCCTTACCAGTTCTACTAATACCTGTTCTGGGGGTTCCACCATCCAGGACAAAGAGTGAGGGGAAATGTCCTCAATTTCTTTCTGATGTAATGTCTCACCCTGTTCTATTCAAAGCCCATCTCCTGAACGGGAAGTGAGGGGAAAACTCCCCAATGATGATGCAACAGCAATGCAAAACATTTTCTGTTGAGTGAGGAAGGATTACAACCTCATCTCTTTATTACTGTGTTTCCATTGTGGAGGTTTCCCCTCATGTTATGTTTGGGTCATAGGCGTTGAATAGAACAGGATCCGGCATGGGCACACAGGCAGCAATTAAAAACTGAAAAAAGTTTGAGGAGATGTCCCTTCACTTCCTGTCCTGGTTGGTGGGCCCAAAAGGCAGAAAGGGAAGTCATAGCTAGTGTAGAGAGTACTCTGCCAATTCCCTGCTCTCATTATACATGTCTGACATCCCTGCCAAGTCTCTGGCCTGCTGTAGACCAAGGAACATTCTGCACCCATGTCACTGGATTGTTAAACACATTGAGGGGAATTTATCAAAACTGGAGCAGACAGAATCTGGAGCAGCGGTGCATGGCAACCAATCAGCTTCTCTCTTCAGTTTGTTCAGTTAAGCTTTGAAAAAGAAAGAGAGAAGCTGATTGGTTGCCGTGCACAGCTGTTCCAGATTTTGTCTGCTCCAGTTTTGATAAATTCCCTCTATTGACATTCTGTCAGAGGGTTCTTCTGGCCATGTGTACAATCAGGGCCGGCCTTAGGGGTGTGCGAGCAGTGCGGCCGCACAGGGCACCATGGCAACAAGGGCGCCGTGCGGCAGACACAGCTCGTCCTGGGATACTCTCATTAATGGTTGGGCAGATCTTAAACAGTATAAAAGACAAGTCTGTATGGGAAGCTCTGCAATACTAGGAGAAAAACAAACCACACAGGTCAGAGGAGGTCTCAGATGAAGTCTTTCCAGGCCATGGTTGACATACTCCTATACATGTATCACCATCCACATCACTGCAGTGGTAGAAAACCAATTCTGTCATGGAAACCTTGTTTACAACAATACACATTGTACTTCTGTTTCGGAAGAGTCATGTATGTGTAAAGTAGAACTCCCATATCTGATCGCCATCTGAAAATGCTTTGAACAAGTACATAGACCACAAAACTCCAAGAAATGTCAGGAGTCTGCAGATTTGTTCCAGGTCAGCAACTCCAAGTACTGATCAGCAGGACAGCCAGGCAACTGACATTTTCAGAGAGTCTGGCAATAGCAGCTTCTATGTCTCTCTTCTAGCCCATGGAACAGTCAGGTGCCATAGGCTCATGCTGTCATCCCGGGTACTCCTGTCCCTTCAACACCCCAAGCAACATACAATGGACATAACTATACGGCAAGAATCTCAGGGCTTATAGTGTATATTTTTCTTCCCCCCAAAATCCCAGTGTGCTATAAAGACAACCTAATAGCTTTAGTTGGATGACAGTTTCCATCATTGAAAGACTTCCTCTGCAGGTAAGAAGCTTTATTTAGTTCTAGGTAGAGTGTGTAAGAGTCAGAACTTCTGACAAGTTTATATTGTGGGAGATTTAACCTCACTTCCTGTCTAGGAACTAGGACAAGAAATGAGAGAGAGAGGGTGTCCCCAAAACTAAATACCTGACAGATGATCCCGCCCTTCCCTTGTTCTACTTTAAATAAAGGGGATTTTTATGGTCTATGACTTCCATTAGAGGATTATCTCATCAGTTTCTCTAAGTCACCCCCCCGGACATCAGGATAGAAAGCGAGGTTCCTGTACATCTCCCCAATGCAGACACAACATTAATACAAACCTGACAAGCATTCCATCCCTCCCCTTCAGTATGTTTGCCTTTACATGTCCATTTTCTTTCTACTCCTTCCTCTTGCTCAGTGTCCCTGGACGCTTTGTTGTCTGATGTCCGCTCTCTAGAAAACGGCATGGAACAAGCCCAGAAAGAATTTACAAAGCAAGATGACTGCCGCAGTCTGAAGGACTTCCTGAAATCCAATATGGACCCCATGACGCAGCTTTCTGCTGACGCCAAGACCGCACAGGTAAGACCTCAGCAAATCCACCATGTGGGTATGTCACCAGCTGGCCACAGTCCTTAGAAAGGCCATTGTCGAAGAATAAATCGGCCAGGATTTGGCCCATGAATAAAGCCCCATAGACAGGTTAGGGCTAGAGATAATAAAGTGCAAGTCCAGCCCAATTTATTGATTCTTTAGTTTTGGATAGAGTGTGCAAGGCTCTGATAAGCCCACCGTACACCTTACAATCTGACCAAACAATCAACTTTACATTTACCAAAACTATGGAATAGGAGGACCAACCCCAACTATCCAGTCAGGAAGACCTTTGCACTAAACAGAAAGCAGACGGGTTGTAGCCTTTCGCTACGAAAAAGTATTGGTATTTCTGTGATGGCGATTTCCCTTACTTCTGTTTGGTGAGCCATTGTCATTATTAGAATAATTGGGGGGAAATGTCTTCACGTCGGACAGGAGCTCTAATCCCTTCCCACTCCATCTAAAACCTCCTCATCCCTCCTGGCCCAATCAAATGTAACAAAGAACACCACCAAAACCACCGTCCTACAATTCACACAAATTTGGTTTAATCCTTCGGCCATGTTGCTAGTGATTACACGCACACACGCGCATAAGGGAAGAATTGATGTTTATTTACCTTTTCATAGTCATTACAGGAGAAAATGGTCACAACATCTAGCAGTTCGGCCTCAGCCATCTCTCATCAGGGAGACCATATGACCAGTGCCATACTATCCCATTCTTGAGTGCCGTCATGCAGGGGATTAGAGGAGGGCAAGAAATCCAGATTCAGAGGTAGAGATATGGCTGGAGCTATAATTCAATTGGTCCAACGGATCTACCAATGTTAGATTGTGTTCTCAATGTGGGTGGCAGCAGCCTGCTTGGCATATACATTCATTGTGGCAGCGTTCTCTCCATTGAGCTCTCCTTCCTCTGTCTTTCCAGGAAGCCTATGAAACAGTTGTTAGCTATCTTGGGGAGAACAGCAAGACAACAGCTCCATCGGCATTCTTCCCCATATTCGTTCGCTTTGTGAAGGCCTTCAAGGTAAGCCATTTTCTTTTTTGAATGACATATACAATTATATGGTAACCATGACTATAACTGAACATATTGATCGATGTTGTGCATTCACGGACCATAGGAAATAGTACAGGGATGAAGATTAGGCAGGCTGATCTCTTGGCTTTAACATGATCTGGGACAAGTCTTCTGCCTGTTCATTACAGTGAAGTCATGCCCATCTCCAGCCTGCTCTTGTACATGGTGATGAGGGTCACATGCACCGCTGTTCAGGGATTGCTCCTAACCAGTCTGCTAAACTTGTCACGTTTAGTCATTGTCCAGAGAGGAAAGTCTTTATAACTGAGCTGTACTGACCGAGTCACTCTTCTTCTTCTCCATTGTCAGAAAGCAGAGCAGGATCTGGAGGCAATGAAGAAGCAGGAAATGGCGTCCGCTGAGGAGAAGGCACAACCCGAGAAACCAGGACAGGTACGGCATCCAAACTGTCAAGGGGCTTCACCAAGTGATGTGATATTCTAAAGGGGGGGGAAAAAAAAAGGACATGCACATTAATTTAAAGTGATTCAACAAATTTAGTGTTGGCCTAGCAAGGGTAGCCAAACTCTGGCCCAACAGCTTTGGTGGAACTACAAATCCCATAAGGCATTGCAAGATTCTCACAGCCATGACACCCGGAGAGAGATGCATCGTGGGATTTGTGGTGTCACCGCAGCTGGAGGGCCGCAGTTTGGTTTCCCCTGGCCTAGTGGGTTTAAAAACTTCAGCAGTTATGGCAGTCATAGTAAGGACTGTGCCTTGGCAGGTCCTGCGAGTCATGTGACAAGAGGAAGCTGGGGACACACCGGGGGGAGTTTGTCAAAACTGGAGCAAACAAAATGTCGAGCAGATTTGCACAGCAACCAATCAGCTTCTCTGTCTTATTTTCAAATCTTACCTGAGCAAAGTGAAGAGAGAAGCTGATTGGTTGCCATGGGCAGCTGCTCCAGATTCTGCCTGCTCCAGTTTTGATAAACCCCCCCCCACCACTGTGTCTTCCTTCCTTCCTTGTTCTCAATTTATCTCAGCCTGCAATAAACACTTCTGACAGTGAGATGGCAAAGTACCACCATTTCCCAACCTGTGAAATGCTCAACCAATTGTCACATTGAGGATGTACAGGGGCACCCTATGGATCTGCAACGCTTGATCCGACATTTACAAATTTGGACGAGTGGAGAGATTCAGGTAAAATTACTGATGAAATGTCACCATACTTTCCAAAGGTGCAACTTGCTTGAAACAAAAATATACCTTCAAGAAAACCTTCCCATGTTGCTGTGCAAAGTCTTTTTTGTTTATTGTTAATATCTGAGGTTTGTTCACACACAAAAAAAGGAACAATGTAAATTAAGACAATTGAAAGTGTCAGTACGCAGGAATGATTTTTTAGTTTGTTGTATTGTTAGGTTTTTTTTTCCTCTCTTTTTTTTTTACAGAAAAAAAAGCAAAAAAATGTACTATAAAAAAAATCAAGTAACTGTACATAAGGGCGTATATAGTTGCTTTCTTTTTTATTGTACGATTTTTGTTTCACAGAAAAAAAAGCTGAAAAAAAGTAAAAAATAAATAAATAAAACGGCAACAAAATGTTCACACAAGCGCGGCCTACGTGGCTCAGACCTTTATAAATCCGCATACGATTGGTCTTTTTTGAGCTATTCGCAAGTTGAGAAGGAGATGCATACGCACCTTTAACTTTAACCGTGAAAAACATGACATGCATATACTAAGCAGCATCGGCTCACTGCAACATCATAAGACATGTAACGTTCACATCTCTGCTGTAATAATACCTATGTATGGTTATGGATCTAATATATGCATCTCTTTTGGTTTTGTTCTTTGTTCCCTGGATATGCATCAGCTACACTGAGACTTTGTACGCTATGTGTTTTTGTACGTTTCAATAAAGACGTTTTTGAATTTAAAAAAAAAATGTTCACACAAAAAAGGGGAGAAAAAACAAACAAACAAACAAGGTAAAGGGCATTTTCTGTATTGTTTTGGTGTATTTTATCACCGAAGAAAAACAAAAAGTGCAGAAAAAGTACATTTAAAGAGACTGCACACCAATTGTGTACCGTTACCTTATTTTTGTTCATTTTACCTTTTATTTTATTTCTGTGGGGAAAAAAGGTAAAAAAAATTAATTTTGAAATTAACAACTACATTCAAAATTACATTTGGAAATAAACTTCTCCCAGGAGTCATTTAAAGAGACCCTGTCACCACGTCTTATCCTGAATACCTGCAGGCCAGGGGTAGCAAAACTGCGGCCCTCCAGCTGTGGGGAAACTACAAATACTGTCATGCATCTGCCTCAGTAGGCCATGCCTGTGGCTCTCAGAGACTTGCAATGCCTAAGGGGACTTGTAGTTTCATCACAGCTGGAGGGCCGCAGTTTGGCTACCCCTGCTATGGGTAGTTGTAGAAGGTGAAGTGTTGATCTTGGGACATATTTCCTACTTGCAGCAGAAACCTGGTGATGGGGTGCTGCGGGCAGCCTGGAAATGGTCACTCCAGGTATAGGGGCAGCAATACCTCTGCTTGGTACTCTCAGTTGCTGCAGCAGAGAGAATTACTAGTCCATCATTGTATTTAGTTCATATGACAGGATGTGGTGACAGGGTCTTATTAAAGCCCACCGCACCCTCAACAACCACCTTTGTGTCTCCTTTTATATTAGCTTAGATGCATTTTGCTCATCCACAATTTCCCATTTCTCTGATTTAGTCTCCACCTGTCAAAGCATTAAAACCACAAGTCAACCTGATGGCAGAGCTGAACAAGAAGCTGCAAACAAAAGAGCCGCGGGTGTATGAGGAGAACTGGGCCATAGAGGATATCATTACAGGTAAGGAGAGCTCATTCAGAGTATGTGTGCTTGAGATTAATGTTCATGTGTGATGAAGAAAAATGATGTTGGAAGTTGTTTCGTAGTTACTTCAGTTCTAAAAAGTGTCAGGAAGATACCCCATCATGTATATCCACACAGGTAACACAGGCACCTTAATCCAATCACCATGGGATGTGTAGATATTGATGGTCCAAGAACAGGGTGGGAAGTGTGCAAGTGGAAGCATGCTCTTCTAGTATCTTGGTAATCCCATCCTTGGTATTAGCAAAGCTTCATAGATGTTAATGCTTTGCAATGATTTGCATGGCTGAGGGTGTGAATTAGTGTCAAGGTGCTGGGGTAGGGATGGTAGGACTGCATTCTATGTGGAACACGGATGGTGTGAAAGGCCCTCATTGCTGTTCAAAGATGGTGGTTCTAGTTTGACGTAGAGCAGCCATTCTTTTTGTCCAAAAGTGCACCTCACGTTCTTCATAAGAATAATGAAAGAACGGGGAGGTGCACATTTCACACAGAGTGGACAACTGGTGAGCAATGTGAGAGGCCATCTAATTCAAACTGGTACAACCATCCTTGAATAGTGGCGGGGGCGCCCTCAGCACCATCTGTCTTCCATATGTAATGTTGTTTTACATTTCTACCCCCGGCATTGTATTACAATGTGCACCTTAAGCCATGCACGCTCTAGGAAGGATTAACACCTGTGGAGCCTTACTGACACCAAGGATGGAAGTCTGTATCTAGAACAGTTTGTGTCCACAAATTTCAGGCCTCCCAGTCTGTTCTTGGACGTTTCACGTGCCTTTCCATAGTGATTGGAGGAAGGTGTCTGTGCAACCTGTATGGCTATCATTGCTTTGGTATGGTCCTGACACTGACTGGAAGAAACTACCAAACATCTTCCAGTTGAATGTGACTAACTACTCCCAGCTATACCTTGACCAATGAGAACTCTCACAGACCGCATCATGCATTGTACTTGGCTTTGTGTCTTATGCGTGTGAGCCCTAAAACCTGTCTGGTGAACATTAGTGCAGGCGATCGATTTTGTGAGCAAAAAAGAGTACATCTGGGCCCTACAGCAAGTTGTCAACACCCTCCCCCCCCCCCCCCCCGCGGGGTATTTTTTTAAAGAAATAAAAGTTCTATATG
>NW_017306455.1:1068153-1073617 GCF_000935625.1 Nanorana parkeri
CCCCCCCGAGATGTATTTCTTTAAAGAAATTGAACATTTCTATATCACCGTTCAGGAGTATGGATGACAACGGGGTTCACCTGTGCTAGAAAAAAACCTTCTCAGCCTAGTTAAAAGTGTATGTCCATCCAGAATGGTTTATTTCCGGTTTGGATTGTGGGGAAGGATCGGACCCTCAGTTGGGTTGTTAGCACTATGCAGACTGATGACCCCTCACTAAAGCTGGCCATACATCAGTAGAAGTTTGTGTGACAACAAGAATCGAAGGAGCAGGATAGAAAAATCTTTTTGGAACAAATTACATTCTATCAGTGAACGTGGTTTTTCCTTCAGGAAACTCCATTCATTCCAAAATCGAATGTTAGTTTTCAAACGACATTCTACAAGTCTCAAATGTTCTGATGAGATTTCTACGTTCCTTCAATATTCTACCAGTGTATGGCCCAGCTTGGCTGTTGCGGTGACAATGATTTCACAATAATCAAAGATGAGAAATGCTGCTGTACAGAGGCCGTGTCACCAGATCCAAGTCTCATACGAGACACATGCAGAGTGTTGTATATTGTGTGTGCTGGATGCAGACTGGGTCTTCAAATCTATGTTTGTGTTTTTAACCATCAAACTTTCTTAGGGATCCGACACTTGTGGGAATATCAGACCCCTCTCACAATGGGCCCCAGCTGCAGCTCTCCCCCTCCCTGCTCCTATGGTACTATATTGCTCATAGAGAGCCTGTAGGGATTCATGGAGAGAAGGTTGCAATGGCTAATCTATGGCTGCTGGATTAGAAATAGTTGCTCAGCCTTTGTTTACAGGTGTTCAGTATTGTAGCCATCAGGATACACATGGAGAACCAGTATATATATGCTGGCAGACAGAGCACAGAAATATGCTCCCGGCATATATACAGCAGCTCTATGAATCCGCATAGTAACATGCCTGAGCACAAGCATATAGTACAGTAGCCATAGCTCAGCTACTGCAGCCTTCCCTCCTGCTGTCTCTCTCACTGTATGCTCCTATCCTCAGACACAGCTGGGAGGGGGAGCTGTGCAGTCAGGACCGGTACAGAGAGGGATCTGACACTCTAGGAAGTGTCAAATCCCTAAAATGTTAAAGGCTTAGAAAAAGAAAAACTGTTTGGAAGAAAAACTATTCTGCAAAACACAATATGCAATACCGCTGCAAGTATTCAAAAGGAGATTCGATTCTGATCAACCCCTGCCGATGTCAAACACGAATCTATACTCCTCAGCCTCCAAGAATATGCTATATAGCATTCAACGATGGGGGGCAGGGAACAGGGTAGTCTCCTTCCTCGTGTCCCTTGGCCCTCAACATCATTCCTAGACCGGAGGCAGCTCATGCTCTGATTTCTTACACCAAATGGCCTTCGTTCCACAATTAGCAGGATCAGTTTTTACAA
Organism: Nanorana parkeri; assembly: GCF_000935625.1. Taxonomy (NCBI): domain Eukaryota; kingdom Metazoa; phylum Chordata; class Amphibia; order Anura; family Dicroglossidae; genus Nanorana; species Nanorana parkeri. The sequence goes on from NW_017306455.1 coordinate 1,069,580, forward strand.
AGCACACCTCAACCAGCTTACAAGGGATGGGAGGGGGTTTAGCATGCCTGTCCCTAATAAGGGGGAAGGTGGGTTTCATATAAATCAGTCATCAGGTTTAAATACATTTGTAAACATTTTTTTCTATGGAATGTTCTAAATAATGGACCTTTAGTAGTGATACAGAAAAGCAGCCTCTGCTCACAAAGAATGATTGAAAGGGTTTGTAGAAGAGAAGGGGTACAAAGTGATTCAAGAGAGATCTGACTTTGTACCCCAAAACTAATCACCTTCCCAGAGACACAAGCTTGCCACATCAGACCTCCATAACACACAACATTAGTTTATCAGATGAATGCAATCCATAACCTGATTATCAGACTGATCGTGAGCTCCTCCAAACCCAGAAGGCACATGGGGCCACCTGCCCAATCAGCTGTGGGCTGGGGCATTCCCCGCCCCAAAGGTGTATATAAACAGGCAGAATCCTTATCATTGAGCTTATACGGTCACATTGACCTGGACCCAATAGAACTATGTTGCCATAGATGATCAGTGACGTCACTGCATCCCACCCCTTTGCTTACGTACAGCTGAATATAGGGAGTTGTAGTAAAAAAGGTCACCTAGGATTTCAATGAGGAGCATTGTCTTAGTCACTTTGGTTCAGATGTGAATAGCTAGGTTTCAGAAAGAAGAATGGTAGTGCAGGAAGTAATATGATGTATTGCCCTGAACAACGATCATCATACATATTACCCAGCAGAACTTATACTCCTCTGTCTCCTCTCCAGACCTGAGGAATCAGCCGTACAGAAGGACAGATGTTGCACGGAGGAACAGCAAAAAGCAGACCAGTGGAATAGCGGTCAGCACCACAGATATACCAGTGTGAGAGCGGCAGCCGGAAGATTCCTACTACTTACAATGGTGAGAAGAGGGTCAGAGTCTGCCATAAGGCTTCTCCAACCCTCCTCAGTACACGCGTTTGGATCTTCACAGCACGTGACTGATTGGTTTAGAGATATATGGAAAATGGACATTTATAGGGTATAACACAGCCAGTCTCTGAACAAATCTTTAAATACAAAGCTATATAAAAAAATGCACCAAATATTATACCTTCTGCCAAACGGTTGTATACATGAGGTGGAGTGGCCAAGAGCCGGCTATATACTGATAGCGTCACGGTGCATCTGAGTGCTAGATACATTGCAGTTTTTATGATTTTATTTTGTATATAGAAGAAGAGGTCTGGACTTCCTTGTATCACTGTATATAGATTGAGAATTGGGATCATTGCACAGACTGGATCCACCAGTACAAATGTCCTATAAACCTGCCCCAGTCCTCACAAGCCTTGCATGGATTTATCCTATGGAGGTGTGTGCCCTAAGGGCTAAGCAGCAGGATATAAGGGGGGTATGTCAGTATTCCACAACTCCACTATGTGTGCTTTGTTAAATTTAAGTGGACCTGTCACAGACGCACTAAAAAGAAGCCTCGCATTCATAACAGCAGCATTGGCCAGGAATGCCGTGGGTGATGACACCGGTGACTGATTTTGTCCACCCGTCAGGAGTGATCTTTTCACATGAGGTATCTTTAGAAACAAAGAAAGTCCAACATAAAAATCCCCGGCACTCATTACATACACAGCAAGTTCAGGAATTTAAATCATTAGGGTTGAAGGTCTCAGAGGTGCGGCAGAGCTGTTTAAGTGCATCAGTACTACAGGTCAGGCTTCATATATCATACCCATCATAGACATTGTACCTAAAGCCAACTTACTGAGGTATGAAAATATCGCCCTTTCCTTGACGTAAATGAGCTGATCAGCAAACAGTAATTTAGGCGTGTACACTCGCCATACGCGTCACACTTCCTGTACCTTCCCTTTCATATAATTGGACTTGTCACGAGGCCATTCAGTGTCAACAACTTTCCCATACAAATATATGTGCATCTAATGTGCTTTAGGCATGGTCTCCCAAAAAACCCAGAGACTGTTGTCAGGTACCGCCATTCTGAATGTGATGTCAGCAGATTTAAGCAAGTATTCTACTTTGCCCCTATCTCGCTACATAAAAAGGTTATATAGAGAAGCGATGAAGTGGAAGAGCTGGGCCAGCACAGATAGTAATTAGGGGGACTTTGACGTGCAAGGAGGCAGTGCTAGGGAATTGACCCTTTCTGGAATGTCGATACTCTAGAAGGTTCACAGGCACATTGCAAGTCTATAAATTGTTCATGGAAAGCAGAAATGCTGCAAATAAGCATTTCAAGTTCCCTGGAGACCCTTCATTTCTTACTGAGCTCTCCCATATTGTTGTCCGATGAAAAACTGTCCTGGCGAAATTGAGACGGGCGGTCAATGTTTATAGTGTAAGCCAAGAGTTTGTATTCAGTAAACTAATGGCACGTTCACAGAGCAGCACACACACCCACACACACACTCCTATATGGGGAAACCATCTACATACGTCATTCATGTCACACTGGTCTGCAGGCCCACTTCAGTTTAGAAAACTCTACTGTGTCAGATGTATATGGACTGAATATTAAACCTTTTGTACTTTCCTTTTTTTAAACTTCTATCAAAATGCATAATGAACAATAAAATATCCCCAAGTAAATATTGTCTCAGGTCTGCTTGATGAACATTCACCAGCTCCAGTCACAGAGTAAGCATAAGGATCAGCTACGTGGTACTTGTGTAGCCGACTTCATTGGGAGCCATTTGTTAAGTGATCATCTCCTACTCCTAGCAATCAATCTCCAGTGACAACTACAACGTTCCTTTCAGATCCAACCTGGCATGTCTATAGTTTAGGGTAGAGGTCGCCATACTTCTACCCTCCATCTGTTGTAGAACTACAAGTCCCATGAGACATTGAAAGACTGACAGCCACAGGCATGGCTCCCAGAGGCACGATTGGATTTATTTTAGTGGCACCAACAGGAGGGCCTGAGTTTGGCTACCCTGGTTTAGGGTGGAACTACAAATGAAGTGGCCCTGCGTATTTCTGGTTCAGCAAATAGTAACACAAGGCTGAATAAGGTGGCAGAGAATGTACAAGGTCTATCTGTGTGTGAGAGATACGGAACCTTAGGTTGTAAGCTCCTTGAGGGCAGGGACTGATGTGAATGTACACTATGTAAAGCACTGTGTAGATTGTCAGCACTGTATAAATACCAATAATAATGTCTAGCAGGCAAATGATGATCACTACAATTGCTGCTGCGTGATCAGTACAGAGGACAAGGTTATAATATACAACAATAAGACTCTGGCTCCATCTACTGATAGGAGACATCATGAGCGTACCCACCTAAATCATTCCTAAAGCTTGGTTTCATATAGATGGGTACGTTTATTGCAGACATTTATATAGCACTTTACATACTATCCAATCACATCAGTCCTGGCCGTCATGGGAGCTTACAGTCTAAGGTCCCCATCACATCAGTCCTGGCCGTCATGGGAGCTTACAGTCTAAGGTCCCCATCACACATTACGGCCGTCATGGGAGCTTACAGTCTATGGTCCCCATCACACATGACGCCAATTAACCTACCAGCATGCCGGAGTTTGGGAGGAAACCCCACACAAGCACATGGAGACCATGCAAACTGCAGATAGTGTCCCCATACAAATCTTCTAACTGTCCCTTCCTCGGTCATAGTCACCTCTAATATTTATAATATTTATCTGCTGCTCCATACTGTGGTGTAAATGGATTGTAGTGATGTCATTCACCCCAATTACATTACGCCAGAAACACGATACAATTTGTTTAATTGAGGAAGCCTAGAATAGGATCTCCACTATTGTAAGATCTCTGGCATGGGGATGATGTGGCTGAGATGATCCAGAGATGTTCGGCTGCTGAAAGACAAAGGGCCAGACAACTTTGTTGCCAACATGTCTGGATCGTAGCATGACCCCATATTTTATTCTACTCTCACCTCAAGCCAGACCTGTTATTGCAATAGTATTGTATGTGCCATGTGCTGACTGACACAAAGAATGAAATAATAATAGATTTACAATTGGGA
>NW_017306455.1:1073628-1075685 GCF_000935625.1 Nanorana parkeri
ATTCTGATAAATTGTTACTGTAGATAAAATGATAGATTCCATTCTAGATGTGTCTGCTTTACAATGACACTAAAATCCAGATTCTGGTACAAAGCATTGCAAAGTTATTTACAAATTAAATAAAAGTCATTGTTTTTTAATGGAACACAAAGAAATAAAAATGAAGTTTAAATATTAATGGTTAAAAAAAAAAAGGAATGTCATTATGGGAAGAAGGGGCTATTTAGGCTGATTAGGGTAAATGAAGGCTAAATAGGCACATTTATTTTAGCAGATATATAGGCGGAGCAAGGCTTATCATTTGATCTGCAGATGAAGAAAATGAACAATGCTGCTTTGTTTCTCTCTCTGGTGTCTGAGCCGTGATGTTCCATTTTTGACAGCAGCAGCTTCTACAGCTGTCATCAAGCCGTGCAATAGAAATCATGGGGCCCCATACAGCCTACATGGCTAGCCCCCCTAGCTGCTAATGGCATGCTGGTACTTGTGGTACCACCCCCAGACTCACACTATAAGACATTCATATAGCTCTGCCATATACCACAATGCAGTACAGAGAACACTGAGCCAGTCACATTAGATTCCATACAGAGGAGCTTACACTCTAATGCAGAATGGCTGTAGGGGGAGTACAAATCCAAACAGTACATTATACAGAACAGTATATGAATTGGACTCAGTAACACACCTGAGGCCCCACAAAGCCCACATGAGAGGGACCCTGCAGAGCACACCATAGATCCTGCACAGTCCATCTCTCTATGGGGGGCGCTGCAGGGTCTCAGATTGGCTGGTCACACAGCTCCTCTTACCTGCTTACACTGCTGGGCCCTGGCCTCCTCCAACGCTGGACACACCAGAAAAAATCCCGCCTCATCTTCCCAGATAGAAATTGCTGGCAAGTGTGAGGAGACTGGGGGGCGGAGATGTGGGGCAAAAGGACAAGGCACACTACACACGTCCAAAAAACTCAATAAGGTACATAGGACATGTGTAAAATGCCTGCCAAAATACCTGAACAATGTGATTGGATGCAGGCATTGCTCAGGTATTTTGAGAACCAGCGGGGCCAACTAGCAAGATACTGAAGCTTGGCCCAGTGGGGGATTCCTCTATCCACACAGTGTAGCGTAGATGGAGGAATCTGTGGCACTTTTTCCATCTGACCCTAGAAAACCTGCAGATCATCTATAGGTGTATGGACAGTTTTAGGCAAATCCAAGTCTCAACTTTTTTTTTTTAGAGAGCTTTAATAGTGCAAGGAGAGTTAATGAGGTGAGAAGTATAAGGGGAGTGCAGAGGTGAGCAGTGTAAGAGGGGCACATAGGTAACAAATAAAAGGGGGGTGCAGAAGTAAGAAGTGTAGGAGGGGTACAGAGGTGAGAAGTGTAAGGGAGGGGGGTAGAGGTAATTGGTGTATGAGGAATGCAAAGGAGTGCAGAGGTGACCAATGTAAATGGGGTGCAGAGGTGAGGGGTGTAGGTGGTGTGCAGATGTGAGAAGTGTAAGGGAGGGGGGCAGAGGTAATTGGTGTATGAGGAATGCAAAGGAGTGCAGAAGTTATCAGTGTACAAGGTGTGCAGAGGTGAGATGTATAAGGAGGGGAGGTAGGAGGTACAGAGGTGATAAATGGTTGCAAGGATGAGATGTGTAAGAGGGGTGCAGAGGTGATCAGTATTAGAGTGTACAGAGAGTACAGAGGCAATCAGTATAAAAGGTGGGATTGGGGAGGGAGGGGGTTGGATACAGAGGAAGTTTAGAAATAAACAGTGTAATAGGGCTGTAAAGAGGTGAGAAGTGAGAGAGAGATGTTGCAGTGTAATTGAGTGGGAGTGCAGAGGTGAGCAGCATAGGAGTGGTGCAGAGATGAGCAGCGTAGGAGGGGCGCAGAGGTAATCAGTGTAAGGGGGAGGAGGGGTCCAGAGACAAGCAGGGGCACAGAGGTAAGTAAAGGAGTCCCTGACTATTTTCATGAAGCTCTTTCTTTAAGACAAAGTGTAATCTCTCTATCTATATTCTGAATACAGAAAATCATATGTAATCGGAGTTTCCGTTCT
>NW_017306455.1:1075764-1077997 GCF_000935625.1 Nanorana parkeri
AATTGGGGGTACAAGGACTGTGGCACATGTGCTGTGTATACAGAAGTCTCAGTCAGGTCCCCTTTAATCCCCTCCTACTGCCAGGGGGGCCCAGGTCTTCCACAATCCAATTGGAATGACACTCAGGGATCTCTTCTCTGCTTTTATTTATCATTTGTATTAATAAGATGTTTTCTTAATGCATAATATAATAATGAAAATGAATGGATTACACTCTGGCACAAGGTAGGACATTTTAAATAATTGCACAGCACTGTAGTTTGTGATGCAACTCATTTGGCGCAGTGCTATCTGCCACCATGACTATGATCACATGACTGAAAATCACCTATGAAGCGCTTGCTATTACAAACAATAGACCCAATTTACAAAGATTGACCACAAGGATCAGGATATTTATTTTCACCATGTGACTGTTCTTTGTAAATCTCATTGGACTCAGTTAAAAATAACGGTCACTATAAAAAAAAAACAACAAACAAACAAGTATCTTTATCCCGGTGTGTGAGCTTTGTGGATTGAGCCCAATGTGTTCTCCAGCGTGCCATTATCACTAAGGATTTTAGTCACATGATTAAATGTCACCTTTGTAGCTCCGTGGATTTGTGTCCCAAATTAAGTCCTCACCAGAAAAGGAATGGGAGGAGAAGTCAACCAATGGTGACAACTGCCCAGGAGGGGAGGGGGGGTAGGGTTGCCACCTGTCCAGGATTCACCCGGACAGTCCGGGTTTTGAATGCTGTGTCCGGGTTTCATGGCAGCAGAAACCCAGACACAAGATGTCAGGGAGACGGGGGCAACCAAAATTAGGATAGGGGCTACTGGCCCCCCACTGAAAATAGTCTCAAGTGTGATATTTACATATAAATGGGCGGCGCTATTTACATATGAATAAGCCGCGATTTCCTGTACATTGGGGAGAGCTTCTTTCTCATCCCTTGTGTGTGTGCAATACAGGAAGTAAAGAGAAATCACAGGACACAGACCGCACACAAACCGTTCCTTCTTCTATCCAAAACAGCCAAAAATAGAGGCCGTTCCAAACACTTTAAATAAGCAAAATGGTAGATAATTGCAATCTCGACTTCACACTGTAGGTGGCGCTGCTGACCAGGGAGTGTAGCGACTATAGGAATAAACCCCTCCCCCTCCTTTTCCTGAATAGCCCTGGAAAAGCATTTCACTCTCCAGCCAGCATTCCTCTTTTCAGGCCACTTTATGGAGCTGTTTAGATGCCAGCACTGCTGACACTTGTAGAAGTTTGTGCCGCAGACCTTCATTCCCAACCCAGAAGACAAAAAAGGGGAATTGATAGAAGCAAGGCGCTGGCCAATCAGTGTCCCCCTTGTGTCCTGGTGAATGCAAGTCACACTGTGCTATGGAGGGGGAAAGCAGCTCACATGCAATCAATAAAAGTGTCAGCTGTTAACGTCTCTGTTTGTACGCCAAGGAGCCAAGGACACCACACTGCCGATAGCAGACACTAGAGAGAATAGGCCAGTGTTCAATCTCTACTACAACACACAAAGATCCTGGCACACCGGGCCCCTGGCTCCTTAGTCTACAGCAGTGGGGGGTCAACTACATGATATAGGAGGCCTCAAATAAAGGTCCCTGACATCACAAAGGGGCCATACAATGTTCAATTAAATTAAAGCTACAAAAAGATGTCGGAGACTGCAGACATGTAGCAGGAGGTCAGAGACTATGGGCATGCTATAAGAGATGACCAGAGACTGCAGATACAAGACAGGAGATGGTCAGAGACTATGGGCATGCTATAAGAGATGACCAGAGACTGCAGATACAAGACAGGAGATGGTCAGAGACTATGGGCATGCTATAAGAGATGACCAGAGACTGCAGATACAAGACAGGAGATGGTCAGAGACTATGGGCATGCTATAAGAGATGACCAGAGACTGCAGATACAAGACAGGAGATGGTCAGAGACTATGGGCATGCTATAAGAGATGACCAGAGACTGCAGATACAAGACAGGAGATGGTCAGAGACTATGGGCATGCTATAAGAGATGACCAGAGACTGCAGATACAAGACAGGAGATGGTCAGAGACTATGGGCATGCTATAAGAGATGACCAGAGACTGCAGATACAAGACAGGAGATGGTCAGAGACTATGGGCATGCTATAAGAGATGACCAGAGACTGCAGATACAAGACAGGAGATGGTCAGAGACTATGGGCATGCTATAAGAGATGACCAGAGAC